>NW_025749029.1:0-28395 GCF_021184085.1 Oncorhynchus gorbuscha
TCTCCCCGCTACGCTCTCCTCTTCCATCCTATCATCTCTTCCCTCCGCTCAAACCTTCTCCCACCTATCTCCTGATTCTGCCTCCTCAACCCTCCTCTCCTCCTCTCTGCATCCCTTGACTCTCTATGTCCCCTATCCTCCAGGCCGCTCGGTCCTCCCCTCCCGCTCCGTGGCTCGATGACTCATTGCGAGCTCACAGAACAGGGCTCCGGGCAGCCGAGCGGAAATGGAGGAAAACTCGCCTCCCTGCGGACCTGGCATCCTTTCACTCCCTCCTCTCTACATTTTCCTCCTCTGTCTTTGCTGCTAAAGCCACTTTCTACCACACTAAATTCCAAGCATCTGCCTCTAACCCTAGGAAGCTCTTTGCCACCTTCTCCTCCCTCCTGAATCCTCCGCCCCCTCCTCCCTCTCTGCAGATGACTTCGTCAACCATTTTGAAAAGAAGGTCGACGACATCCGATCCTCGTTTGCTAAGTCAAACGACACCGCTGGTTCTGCTCACACTGCCCTACCCTGTGCTCTGACCTCTTTCTCCCCTCTCTCTCCAGATGAAATCTCGCGTCTTGTGACGGCCGGCCGCCCAACAACCTGCCCGCTTGACCCTATCCCCTCCTCTCTTCTCCAGACCATTTCCGGAGACCTTCTCCCTTACCTCACCTCGCTCATCAACTCATCCCTGACCGCTGGCTATGTCCCTTCCGTCTTCAAGAGAGCGAGAGTTGCACCCCTTCTGAAAAAACTTACACTCGATCCCTCCGATGTCAACAATTACAGACCAGTATCCCTTCTTTCTTTTCTCTCCAAAACTCTTGAACGTGCCGTCCTTGGCCAGCTCTCCCGCTATCTCTCTCTGAATGACCTTCTTGATCCAAATCAGTCAGGTTTCAAGACTAGTCATTCAACTGAGACTGCTCTCCTCTGTATCACGGAGGCGCTCCGCACTGCTAAAGCTAACTCTCTCTCCTCTGCTCTCATCCTTCTAGATCTATCGGCTGCCTTCGATACTGTGAACCATCAGATCCTCCTCTCCACCCTCTCCGAGTTGGGCATCTCCGGCGCGGCCCACGCTTGGATGGCGTCCTACCTGACAGGTCGCTCCTACCAGGTGGCGTGGCGAGAATCTGTCTCCTCACCACGCGCTCTCACCACTGGTGTCCCCCAGGGCTCTGTTCTTGGCCCTCTCCTATTATCGCTATACACCAAGTCACTTGGCTCTGTCATAACCTCACATGGTCTCTCTTATCATTGCTATGCAGACGACACACAATTCATCTTCTCCTTTCCCCCTTCTGATGACCAGGTGGCGAATCGCATCTCTGCATGTCTGGCAGACATATCAGTGTGGATGACGGATCACCACCTCAAGCTGAACCTCGGCAAGACGGAGCTGCTCTTCCTCCCGGGGAAGGACTGCCCGTTCCATGATCTCGCCATCACGGTTGACAACTCCATTGTGTCCTCCTCCCAGAGCGCCAAGAACCTTGGCGTGATCCTGGACAACACCCTGTCGTTCTCAACCAACATCAAGGCGGTGGCCCGTTCCTGTAGGTTCATGCTCTACAACATCCGCAGAGTACGACCCTGCCTCACACAGGAAGCGGCGCAGGTCCTAATCCAGGCACTTGTCATCTCCCGTCTGGATTACTGCAACTCGCTGTTGGCTGGGCTCCCTGTCTGTGCCATTAAACCCCTTCAACTCATCCAGAACGCCGCAGCCCGTCTGGTGTTCAACCTTCCCAAGTTCTCTCACGTCACCCCGCTCCTCCGTTCTCTCCACTGGCTTCCAGTTGAAGCTCGCATCCGCTACAAGACCATGGTGCTTGCCTACGGAGCTGTGAGGGAACGGCACCTCAGTACCTCCAGGCTCTGATCAGGCCCTACACCCAAACAAGGGCACTGCGTTCATCCACCTCTGGCCTGCTCGCCTCCCTACCACTGAGGAAGTACAGCTCCCGCTCAGCCCAGTCAAAACTGTTCGCTGCCCTGGCCCCCCAATGGTGGAACAAACTCCCTCACGACGCCAGGACAGCGGAGTCAATCACCACCTTCCGGAGACACCTGAAACCCCACCTCTTTAAGGAATACCTAGGATAGGATAAGTAATCCCTCTCACCCCCCCCCTAAGTTTTAGATGCACTATTGTTAAGTGACTGTCCCACTGGATGTCATAAGGTGAATGCACCAATTTGTAAGTCGCTCTGGATAAGAGCGTCTGCTAAATTACTTAAATGTAAATGTAAATGTATGTCCTTCCTCTACCCTCAACCATCTATTACTGATGTCCTTTCGGTTTGTTTTTCTTTTTGCCATATCGTTCAAATTGTGGATATTTGTTATGATGCTGTTTGTTATGATGCTGTTTGTTATGATGCTGTGGCATTTTGGCAAACTACTTACAGCACAGAAGGTAAGATACTAGAACAGACTGATATAGAGATGTCTCCTGTATCTGTAATAACATGGGCATTAGGAATACTGCTGTGCCTTCTGGCTCTCCCATCTAACACTCACCTCCAGGACACAGACTGATATAGAGATGTCTCCTGTAATACTGCTGTGCCTTCTGGCTCTCCCATCTAACACTCACCTTCAGGACACAGACTGATATAGAGATGTCTCCTGTAATACTGCTGTGCCTTCTGGCTCTCCCATCTAACACTCACCTCCAGGACACAGACTGATATAGTGATGTCTCCTGTATCTGTAATAATATGGGCATTAGGAATACTGCTGTGCCTTCTGGCTCTCCCATCTAACACTCACCTCCAGGACACAGACTGATATAGTGATGTCTCCTGTAATACTGCTGTGCCTTCTGGCTCTCCCATCTAACACTCACCTCCAGGACACAGACTGATATAGTGATGTCTCCTGTACCTGTAATAATATAGGCATTAGGAATACTGCTGTGCCTTCTGGCTCTCCCATCTAACACTCACCTCCAGGACACAGACTGATATAGTGATGTCTCCTGTAATACTGCTGTGCCTTCTGGCTCTCCCGTCTAACACTCACCTCCAGGACACAGACTGATATAGTGATGTCTCCTGTAATACTGCTGTGCCTTCTGGCTCTCCCATCTAACACTCACCTCCAGGACACAGACTGATATAGTGATGTCTCCTGTAATACTGCTGTGCCTTCTGGCTCTCCCATCTAACACTCACCTCCAGGACACAGACTGATATAGAGATGTCTCCTGTAATACTGCTGTGCCTTCTGGCTCTCCCGTCTAACACTCACCTCCAGGACACAGACTGATATAGTGATGTCTCCTGTAATACTGCTGTGCCTTCTGGCTCTCCCGTCTAACACTCACCTCCAGGACACAGACTGATATAGTGATGTCTCCTGTAATACTGCTGTGCCTTCTGGCTCTCCCATCTAACACTCACCTCCAGGACACAGACTGATATAGTGATGTCTCCTGTAATACTGCTGTGCCTTCTGGCTCTCCCGTCTAACACTCACCTTCAGGACACAGACTGATATAGTGATGTCTCCTGTAATACTGCTGTGCCTTCTGGCTCTCCCGTCTAACACTCACCTCCAGGACACAGACTGATATAGTGATGTCTCCTGTAATACTGCTGTGCCTTCTGGCTCTCCCGTCTAACACTCACCTCCAGGACACAGACTGATATAGTGATGTCTCCTGTAATACTGCTGTGCCTTCTGGCTCTCCCATCTAACACTCACCTCCAGGACACAGACTGATATAGTGATGTCTCCTGTAATACTGCTGTGCCTTCTGGCTCTCCCATCTAACACTCACCTCCAGGACACAGACTGATATAGTGATGTCTCCTGTAATACTGCTGTGCCTTCTGGCTCTCCCATCTAACACTCACCTCCAGGACACAGACTGATATAGAGATGTCTCCTGTAATACTGCTGTGCCTTCTGGCTCTCCCATCTAACACTCACCTCCAGGACACAGACTGATATAGAGATGTCTCCTGTAATACTGCTGTGCCTTCTGGCTCTCCCATCTAACACTCACCTCCAGGACACAGACTGGGGTTCAAGTCTTTCAGTTGTTCTATTCCATGTGGACGAACATCTTCAAATGGGATGGACATTCCTACTCCTCAACTCCACCTGTAAGCACTACTAATTGATGATATGTTGTCAGTTCTACCTGTGGCTGGTTGGGACGGTCATTGTGTCCTCACCACCCTTTCCTCCCTCCCTCTCATCTTCTCCTCTCCTCCATTCCCTGGCCCCCCAGAGATAAAGGGTCTCTGGCCCCCCCAGAGATAAAGGGTCTCTGCCCCCCCAGAGATAAAGGGTCTCTGGCCCCCCCAGAGATAAAGGGTCTCTGCCCCCCCAGAGATAAAGGGTCTCTGGCCCCCCCAGAGATAAAGGGTCTCTGGCCCCCCAGAGATAAAGCGTCTCTGCCCCCAGAGATAAAGGGTCTCTGGCCCCCAGAGATAAAGGGTCTCTGTGCCCCCATAGATAAAGGGTCTGTGCCCCCCATAGATAAAGGGTCTGTGCCCCCCATAGATAAAGGGTCTGTGCCCCCATAGATAAAGGGTCTGTGCCCCCCATAGATAAAGGGTCTGTGCCCCCCATAGATAAAGGGTCTGTGCCCCCCCATGGATAAAGGGTCTGTGCCCCCCATAGATAAAGGGTCTGTGCCCCCCATAGATAAAGGGTCTGTGCCCCCCATAGATAAAGGGTCTGTGCCCCCCATAGATAAAGGGTCTCTGGCCCCCATAGATAAAGGGTCTGTGCCCCCCATAGATAAAGGGTCTGTGCCCCCCATAGATAAAGGGTCTGTGCCCCCCCATAGATAAAGGGTCTGTGCCCCCCATAGATAAAGGGTCTGTGCCCCCCATAGATAAAGGGTCTGTGCCCCCCATAGATAAAGGGTCTGTGCCCCCCATAGATAAAGGGTCTGTGCCCCCACCCCAGCTGAGCTGAGCCACTCACTGGCATGGCAAGAATGTTCTCGTCTCCACCCATAGATAAAGGGTCTGTGCCCCCCATAGATAAAGGGTCTGTGCCCCCCATAGATAAAGGGTCTGTGCCCCCACCCCAGCTGAGCTGAGCCACTCACTGGCATGGCAAGAATGTTCTCGTCTCCCCCATAGATAAAGGCTCTGTGCCCCCCATAGATAAAGGCTCTGTGCCCCCCCCCATAGATAAAGGCTCTGTGCCCCCCCATAGATAAAGGCTCTGCCCCCCCCCCCCCATAGATAAAGGCTCTGTGCCCCCCCATAGATAAAGGGTCTGTCCCCCATAGATAAAGGGTCTGTGCCCCCCATAGATAAAGGGTCTGTGCCCCCACCCCAGCTGAGCTGAGCCACTCACTGGCATGGCAAGAATGTTCTCGTCTCCCCATAGATAAAGGGTCTGTGCCCCCCATAGATAAAGGGTCTGTGCCCCCAGAGATAAAGGGTCTGTGCCCCCATAGATAAAGGGTCTGTGCCCCCCATAGATAAAGGGTCTGTGCCCCCATAGATAAAGGGTCTGTGCCCCCCATAGATAAAGGGTCTGTGCCCCCCATAGATAAAGGGTCTGTGCCCCCAAGAGATAAAGGGTCTGTGCCCCCCATAGATAAAGGGTCTGTGCCCCCCATAGATAACGGCTCTGTGCCCCCCATAGATAAAGGCTCTGTGCCCCCC
The DNA here is from genome assembly GCF_021184085.1 of Oncorhynchus gorbuscha. NCBI lineage: Eukaryota > Metazoa > Chordata > Actinopteri > Salmoniformes > Salmonidae > Oncorhynchus > Oncorhynchus gorbuscha. The sequence continues at coordinate 5,634 of NW_025749029.1, forward strand.
CCCCATAGATAAAGGCTCTGTGCCCCCCATAGATAAAGGGTCTGTCCCCCCATAGATAAAGGCTCTGTGCCCCCCATAGATAAAGGCTCTGTGCCCCCCATAGATAAAGGCTCTGTGCCCCCCCATAGATAAAGGCTCTGTGCCCCCCATAGATAAAGGCTCTGTGCCCCCATAGATAAAGGGTCTGTGCCCCCCCCCATAGATAAAGGCTCTGTGCCCCCCATAGATAAAGGCTCTGTGCCCCCCCATAGATAAAGGCTCTGTGCCCCCCATAGATAAAGGGTCTGTGCCACCCCCCATAGATAAAGGCTCTGTGCCCCCCATAGATAAAGGCTCTGTGCCCCCCATAGATAAAGGCTCTGTGCCCCCCCATAGATAAAGGCTCTGTGCCCCCCCCCCCATAGATAAAGGCTCTGTGCCCCCCATAGATAAAGGCTCTGTGCCCCCCATAGATAAAGGCTCTGTGCCCCACCCCCCATAGATAAAGGCTCTGTGCCCCCCCATAGATAAAGGCTCTGTGCCCCCCATAGATAAAGGCTCTGTGCCCCCCCATAGATAAAGGCTCTGTGCCCCCCCCATAGATAAAGGCTCTGTGCCCCCCCCATAGATAAAGGCTCTGTGCCCCCATAGATAAAGGCTCTGTGCCCCCCCCCCCATAGATAAAGGCTCTGTGCCCCCATAGATAAAGGCTCTGTGCCCCCCCCCATAGATAAAGGCTCTGTGCCCCCCATAGATAAAGGCTCTGTGCCCCACCCCCCCATAGATAAAGGCTCTGTGCCCCCCCATAGATAAAGGCTCTGTGCCCCCCAAGAATGTTCTCGTCTCCACGCATCAATAATCATTTATTTGACAAAATCATGCAGCTCCATTTATATCTTATCTTCCCCTTGTACAGCAGGTCACACACAGGAACTCACAACTCTACACGGTACAGTATTATGGTGACAGGTTATCCGTCATGGTATTTACCGTGAGCTCGGTATTCAACGTTCATTACATGAGTCAAATATCGGGACCCACTTCTTAAGTAAGCAGCTGTCCGTGATCTGTTATTGCAATGGTCTCACATTATTCTGTATAACAAGTAAGAAAGAGAGATATATTTTATAGTTGTAAATGACATGGGAATGAAAGTAGACGATGGTTTGATGAATGACCGCCATTTTAAAACCCATTATTGTTATAATAGAGCAGAAAGAATATCTCACGGCTGGTGTACATACTGTAGCCTTCTCCACGTTAACAGCTGCTAGTGGTTACGAACTAGGCCAAACCACTTCAGTTTATTTAAGTACTTATTAACTTTATTTACAAATAACTTTATTGGCATATTGATGTGAAACAAAATGGAGCAGGCTTGTATGTTGTTGTTGTCACTTAACATAAATATATTCCATGAGTCCCTGAATGAGTATTGCTTCAGCTTCAATCAGAATGAGTCTGTTTCCCAAATGTAACACTAAGCCCTATATAGTGCACTCCTTTTGGCCCAAAGCACTATGGGCCGTTACCTGATTAATAAAACACAGGTGAGGATGAAAGAAGCAGATGACCCGGTATTATTTAATCAGTATTCTGGGCCGATGGTCTGTAATTTACACCGAAGCCCACAACACATAAATACTATAGAGTATTCTGGGCCGATGGTCTGTAATTTACACCGAAGCCCACAACACATAAATACTATAGAGTATTCTGGGCCGATGGTCTGTAATTTACACGAAGCCCACAACACATAAATACTATAGAGTATTCTGGGCCGATGGTCTGTAATTTACACCGAAGCCCACAACACATAAATACTATAGAGTATTCTGGGCCGATGGTCTGTAATTTACACCGAAGCCCACAACACATAAATACTATAGAGTATTCTGGGCCGATGGTCTGTAATTTACACCGAAGCCCACAACACATAAATACTATAGAGTATTCTGGGCCGATGGTCTGTAATTTACACCGAAGCCCACAACACATAAATACTATAGAGTATTCTGGGCCGATGGTCTGTAATTTACACCGAAGCCCACAACACATAAATACTATAGAGTATTCTGGGCCGATGGTCTGTAATTTACACCGAAGCCCACAACACATAAATACTATAGAGTATTCTGGGCCGATGGTCTGTAATTTACACCGAAGCCCACAACACATAAATACTATAGAGTATTCTGGGCCGATGGTCTGTAATTTACACCGAAGCCCACAACACATAAATACTATAGAGTATTCTGGGCCGATGGTCTGTAATTTACACCGAAGCCCACAACACATAAATACTATAGAGTATTCTGGGCCGATGGTCTGTAATTTACACCGAAGCCCACAACACATAAATACTATAGAGTATTCTGGGCCGATGGTCTGTAATTTTACACCGAAGCCCACAACACATAAATACTATAGAGTATTCTGGGCCGATGGTCTGTAATTTACACCGAAGCCCACAACACATAAATACTATAGAGTATTCTGGGCCGATGGTCTGTAATTTACACCGAAGCCCACAACACATAAATACTATAGAGTATTCTGGGCCGATGGTCTGTAATTTACACCGAAGCCCACAACACATAAATACTATAGAGTATTCTGGGCCGATGGTCTGTAATTTACACCGAAGCCCACAACACATAAATACTATAGAGTATTCTGGGCCGATGGTCTGTAATTTACACCGAAGCCCACAACACATAAATACTATAGAGTATTCTGGGCCGATGGTCTGTAATTTACACCGAAGCCCACAACACATAAATACTATAGAGTATTCTGGGCTGATGGTCTGTAATGTACACCGAAGCCCACAACACATAAATACTATAGAGTATTCTGGGCCGATGGTCTGTAATTTACACCGAAGCCCACAACACATAAATACTATAGAGATGCGTCTTCATGAAATCATCTTAAACCTAGACAAAACATTTTGGTTGTGACAAAGATCAATCTTACGTCGTCTTTATTTCTTAAACTTTTCATTAAACTTGCATAATAAACATGCAATGAAACATAGTGAATTTTTCTGAGATGTTTGGTAGAACTTGTATATAAAGAGTTAACTCTGTTGCTGGATTGCATAAGAGCAGTATCCCCCCCTCCCTTCCCCTCCCCTCTCCCCCCTTCCCCTCCCCTCTCCTCCCTTCTCCTCTCCTCCCTTCCCCTCCCCTCTCCTCCCTTCCCCTCCCCTCCCCTCTCCTCCCTCCCTCCCTCCCTCTCCTCCCTTCCCCTCTCCCCCCCCCTCCCCTCTCCTCCCTTCCCCTTCCCTTCCCCTCTCCTCCCCTCCCCTCTCCTCCCTTCCCCTCTCCTCCCCCCTCCCCTCTCCTCCCTCCAAAAACCTGCTAAAAGAACAAGTGGGAGAGAAGTGTCCAGAGTTCCATATGAAGAAGACCCCATATTCTCCTTCTCTCTCTCTCATCCTTCTCCCTCCTTCCTTCTCTCTCTCTCTTTCCCTCCCTTCCTCCCTCCCTCCCTCCCTTCCTTCCTTCCTTCCTTCCTTCCTTCCTTCCTTCCTTCCTTCCTTCCTTCCTTCCTCCCTCCCTCCCTCCCTCCCTCCCTCCCTCCTTCACTCTCTATCATCCTTCATCCTTGTCTTATCTCCAACACACACACACTCCGTCCACGCTGTCTCCGAGACACACCATACACACAGCCTCCCATCATTATGTCAGAAACATCAGCCCCCGTGTATCAGTCTCCACATGATGTGCTGACGTGTTGCTGACTTGTTGCTGATGCCTTCCTCTTCCCTCCATCTTGCATAGCTCTGCTCAGACCCGGCTTGGTAAGGCACTGTTTCCTCATCATGTCCCGCCTCGGTCCACCCTCTCCATCCACTGGGCCTCCTGTATGTACTGTACAGTACTGTACATTCTGTCATTCCTGAGGCGCAGAGGACGAGCAACAGCCTTTATTCATTCATGTGTTCTCTGGAGGAACAAGTCCCACAAAGCAGTTTGGTTTCAGTCCGTTTTTCCCCCCCTCCTTTTCTTCAGCGTCTCCCCCCCCCCACTACCCCCATCTCCCCTCCAATCAGTTTAGTTCGCTTGTCATCAATGTGGAATTATTAAAAGCAAATGTATGAAGCATTGAGTCCTCAAAGTCAAAACACAGCCCTGTGTTCCAAACGCACCCAGGAAGGACATTATACAGTTGACTAATCATGGTCATTATATTATTATGTACAGTGTCTGGAAAGCTTTCCAAACAGCGCGTGGGGGGGCTAGCTGACGAAGGAAGGTGACGAAACAGCCCCTTTCACATTGATCAGTAAGAAAGGACGAGTCTCTGCATCTGGATAAATAGATCAGCTGATCAGTAGTCAGTTGAATTGATCAATTGATTCATGAATCAGTTGAGCTGGTCTTCGTATTGTTTGCGGAAACAGTCTCCGGCAGGGAAGAATTCCCAACACCGCTCCTGGTACATCTTCCACACATACGACTCCTGGGGGATAGAGAGGGAGGGAGGGAGGGGAGGGGGAGGGGAGGGGAGGGAGGGAGGGAGGGAGGGAGGAAAGGGAGGGAAGGAGGGGAGGAAAGGAAGGGAGGATGTGAGGGAGGGGAGGGAGGGAGGGAGGAAAGGGAGGAAAGGGAGGGAAGGGGAGGGAGGGAGGGGAGGAAAGGGAGGGAGGGAGGGAGGGAGGGAGGGAGGAAAGGGTGGGGAAGGAGGGAAGGAGGGAGGGAGGAAAGGGAGGGAGGAAAGGGAGGAAAGTGAGGGAAGGGGGAGGGAGGGGAGGAAAGGGAGGGAGGGAGGAAAGGGAGGGAGGGGGGAAAGGGAGGGAGGGAGGGAGAGGGGGAGGGGAGGAAAGGGAGGGAGGGAGGGAGGGAGGGGAGGAAAGGGAGGGAGGGGGATAGAGAGGGGGGGGAGGGGAGGGGGGGAGGAAAGGGAGGGAAGGAGGGGAGGAAAGGAAGGGGGAGGGAGGGGAGGAAAGGAAGGGAGGATGTGAGGGAGGGGAGGAAAGGGAGGGAGTGAGGGAGGGAGGAAAGGAAGGGGGAGGGAGGGGAGGAAAGGGAGGGAGGGTGTGAGGGAGGGGAGGAAAGGGAGGGAGGGAGTTAGGGAGGGAAGGGGGAGCGAGGGAGGGGAGGAAAGGGAGGGAAGAAGGGGAGGAAAGGAAGGGGGAGGTAGGGGAGGAAAGGAAGGGAGGATGTGAGGGAGGGGAGGAAAGGGAGGGAGGGAGTGAGGGAGGGAGGAAAGGAAGGGAGGGGAGGAAAGGGAGGGAGGGTGTGAGGGAGGGGAGGAAAGGGAGGGAGGGAGTTAGGGAGGGAAGGGGGAGCGAGGGAGGGGAGGGAAGGAAGGGAAGGAGGGGAGGAAAGGGAGGGAAGGGGAGGGAGGAGCGGAAAGGGAGGGAAGGGGGAGGGAGGGGAGGAAAGGGGGGGGGAGGGAGGGAGGGAGGGAGGGAGGGAGGGAGGGAGGGAGGGAGGGAGGGAGGGAGGGAGGGAGGGAGGGGGAGGGAGGGAGGGAGGGAGGGAGGGGGAGGGAGGGGTATCAGACAGTTGATTTAATATAACAAGTAGTGATTAGATGGCCACCATCCAGGATAATGTACCTCTCTCTACATTGCCTCTACATTGCCTCTACATTGCCTCTACATTCCCTCTACAGTCACAAGTCAATGGTCTCTACTAACATACAGTAACTTCACTAAGGTTCAATGAACATGATAACCTGCACAAATGAGGTCTACGGGATCTGGAGATTTGTCTTGTTGGAGTCTTCGTATGTGTTGTAGTCATTTCCCTGGGGTTAAATGGTTCTCTCTCTGGTTTGTATGTGTTGTAGTCATTTCCCTGGGGTTAAATGGTTCTCTTTCTGGTTTGTATGTGTTGTAGTCATTTCCCTGGGGTTAAATGGTTCTCTTTCTGGTTTGTATGTGTTGTAGTCATTTCCCTGGGGTTAAATGGTTCTCTTTCTGGTTTGTATGTGTTGTAGTCATTTCCCTGGGGTTAAATGGTTCTCTTTCTGGTTTGTATGTGTTGTAGTCATTTCCCTGGGGTTAAATGGTTCTCTTTCTGGTTTGTATGTGTTGTAGTCATTTCCCTGGGGTTAAATGGTTCTCTTTCTGGTTTGTATGTGTTGTAGTCATTTCCCTGGGGTTAAATGGTTCTCTTTCTGGTTTGTATGTGTTGTAGTCATTTCCCTGGAGGTTAAATGGTTCTCTTTCTGGTTTGTATGTGTTGTAGTCATTTCCCTGGGGTTAAATGGTTCTCTTTCTGGTTTGTAGTCATTTCCCTGACGTCAAATTATTGTCTTTTCTACAAATCTAACTGTGTGTTCAGAGAGTGACGGGGATAATGCTGGTGGATAATGCTGGTGGAGAATTATTGTCTTTTCTACAAATCTAAGTGTGTGTTCAGAGAGTGACGGGGATAATGCTGGTGGATAATGATGGTGGATAATGCTGGTGGATAATGCTGGTGGATAATGCTGATGGATAATGCTGGTGGATAATGCTGGTGGATAATGCTGGCGGATAATGCTGGTGGATAATGCTGGTGGATAATGCTGGTGGATAATGCTGGTGGATAATGCTGATGGACAATGCTGGTGGATAATGCTGGTAGATAATGCTGGTAGATAATGCTGGTGGATAATGCTGGTAGATAATGCTGGTAGATAATGCTGGAAGATAATGCTGGTGGATAAAACGATACAGGTGTTTTCTCCTCTGAGACGCAGAGCAGAGCTAACCCCCTGGGGAGGAATACCATTGTTGTGTGAGTAGTGATGGGAGGGAAACGTCTATTTTGTGTCTTAAAATCACACCATATTCCCTTTATAGTGCACTACACAGGGAATAGGGGGCCATTTGAGGTGTATGCCTGAGACTTACCTGGCCTGTGTGCTCTGTCTCATCTTTGTTAATGAGATACATCACAAAGAAGCTGGAGAGCAAAACGGGACGAAAAACAGGAAGACATTTAGAGTTAACATCACTTCAGACAGACAGATATTTTCATACCCCATCACACACCCAACAGGAAGACATTTAGAGTTAACATCACTTCAGACAGATATTTTCATACCCCATCACACACCCAACAGGAAGACATTTAGAGTTAACATCACTTCAGACAGATAGTTTCATACCCCATCACACACCCAACAGGAAGACATTTAGAGTTAACATCACTTCAGACAGATAGTTTCATACCCCATCACACACCCAACAGGAAGACATTTAGAGTTAACATCACCCCATCACACACCCAACAGGAAGACATTTAGAGTTAACATCACTTCAGACAGATAGTTTCATACCCCATCACACACCCAACAGGAAGACATTTAGAGTTAACATCACTTCAGACAGATAGTTTCATACCCCATCACACACCCAACAGGAAGACATTTAGAGTTAACATCACTTCAGACAGATAGTTTCATACCCCATCACACACCCAACAGGAAGACATTTAGAGTTAACATCACTTCAGACAGATAGTTTCATACCCCATCACACACCCAACAGGAAGACATTTAGAGTTAACATCACTTCAGACAGATAGTTTCATACCCCATCACACACCCAACAGGAAGACATTTAGAGTTAACATCACTTCAGACAGATAGTTTCATACCCCATCACACACCCAACAGGAAGACATTTAGAGTTAACATCACTTCAGACAGACAGATAGTTTCATACCCCATCACACACCCAACAGGAAGACATTTAGAGTTAACATCACTTCAGACAGATAGTTTCATACCCCATCACACACCCAACAGGAAGACATTTAGAGTTAACATCACTTCAGACAGATAGTTTCATACCCCATCACACACCCAACAGGAAGACATTTAGAGTTAACATCACTTCAGACAGATAGTTTCATACCCCATCACACACCCAACAGGAAGACATTTAGAGTTAACATCACTTCAGACAGACAGTTTCATACCCCATCACACACCCAACAGGAAGACATTTAGAGTTAACATCACTTCAGACAGATAGTTTCATACCCCATCACACACCCAACAGGAAGACATTTAGAGTTAACATCACTTCAGACAGATAGTTTCATACCCCATCACACACCCAACAGGAAGACATTTAGAGTTAACATCACTTCAGACAGATAGTTTCATACCCCATCACACACCCAACAGGAAGACATTTAGAGTTAACATCAAAAAACTTGTGGTTCTGTCCCCTCTCCCCTCTCCTTTTCACTCTAGCGGTTCTGCCCCCTCTCCTTTTCCCTCTAGTGGTTCTGCCCCCTCTCCCCACTCCTTTTCCCTCTAGCGGTTCTGCCCCTCTCCTTTTCCCTCTAGTGGTTCTGCCCCCTCTCCCCACTCCTTTTCCCTCTAGCGGTTCTGCCCCTCTCCTTTTCCCTCTAGTGGTTCTGCCCCCTCTCCCCACTCCTTTTCCCTCTAGCGGTTCTGCCCCCTCTCCTTTTCCCTCTAGTGGTTCTGCCCCCTCTCCCCACTCCTTTTCCCTCTAGCGGTTCTGCCCCCTCTCCTTTTCCCTCTAGTGGTTCTTCCCCCTCTCCCCACTCCTTTTCACTCTAGCGGTTCTGCCCCCTCTCCCCACTCCAGCGGTTCTGCCCCCTCTCCCCACTCCTTTCCACTCTAGTGGTTCTGTCCCCTCTCCCCACTCCTTTCCACTCCAGCGGTTCTGCCCCCTCTCCCCACTCCTTTTCCCTCTAGTGGTTCTGCCCCTCTCCCCACTCCAGCGGTTCTGCCCCCTCTCCCCACTCCTTTCCACTCTAGTGGTTCTGTCCCCTCTCCCCACTCCTTTCCACTCCAGCGGTTCTGCCCCCTCTCCCCACTCCTTTTCCCTCTAGTGGTTCTGCCCCCTCTCCCCACTCCTTTTCCCTCTAGTGGTTCTGCCCCCTCTCCCCACTCCTTTTCCCTCTAGTGGTTCTGCCCCCTCTCCCCACTCCTTTCCACTCTAGTGGTTCTGTCCCTTCTCCCCACTCCTTTTCACTCTAGTGGTTCTGCCCCCTCTCCCCACTCCAGCGGTTCTGCCCCCTCTCCCCACTCCTTTCCACTCTAGTGGTTCTGTCCCCTCTCCCCACTCCTTTCCACTCTAGCGGTTCTGTCCCCTCTCCCCACTCCTTTTCACTCTAGCGGTTCTGCCCCCTCTCCCCACTCCTTTTCACTCTAGTGGTTCTGCCCCCTCTCCCCACTCCTTTTCACTCTAGTGGTTCTGCCCCCTCTCCCCACTCCTTTTCACTCTAGCGGTTCTGCCCCCTCTCCCCACTCCTTTTCACTCTAGCGGTTCTGCAGAACCAACAACACAACATTAAAGAGAGGGTGGAGGGGGAAGAGGTCACAGTAGTAAACTAAACCTCACAACCCCGTCGCCTCTGACAGACTGGACACTGACTGGAGAAGACAGAGGGGACATTTGTCTCTGACAGACTCTGGACACTGACTGGAGAAGACAGAGGGGACATTTGTCTCTGACAGACTCTGGACACTGACTGGAGAAGACAGAGGGGACATTTGTCTCTGACAGACTCTGACAGGGTGGACGTATGTCTCTACTCACAGATAGTTGGCCAAGTTGTGCTCCTGCAGTGTGTGGGTTTCGAAGCCGTGAGGTACTGTGTCAAAGTAGTCGTTTCCTATTCCGCAGATGAAGCATTTGGTCTGCAAGAGAAAGACAAATCTGTATGTGATGCTGCCAGTGTGATGCTGCCAGCCGACCTCATCTCTCTACATGTCTCTCAACACGGCTCAGATTCATCTCATTTTGAATTTCCAACGCCAGTGTTTAAGTCTATAACCAAATTCTACAATTAGGGAAGACACAGATCTAGAGCATCAGACTGTATAAGACAGTGGTTTTCCAAAGTCTCCTCAGATCCCCAGACGTTCTCCAATGTCTCCTCAGGTCCCCAGACGTTCTCCAACCTCTCCTCAGGACCCCCAGATGTTCTCCAACGTCTCCTCAGGACCCTAGACGATCTCTATTCAGGACCGCCAGACGTTCTCCAACCTCTCCTTATGTCCCCAGACGTTCTTCAACATCTCCTCTGGTCCCTAGACGTTCTCCAACCTCTCCTCTGGTCCCCAGACGTTCTTCAACATCTCCTCTGGTCCCTAGACGTTCACCAAACTCTCCTCTGGTACCCAGACGTTCTCCAATGTCTCGTCTGGTCCCTAGATGTTCTCCAACGTTTCCTCTGGCCCCTAGACATTTTCCAACGTTTCCTCTGGTCCCTAGACGTTCTCCAACCTCTCCTCAGGACTACCAGACGTTCTCCAACCTCTCCTCAGGACTACCAGACGTTCTCCAACCTCTCCTCAGGACGCCCAGACATTTAACTAGTCTCTGTTTCAGCGTTGTGGGGATATGAAGACCTGTTTAACTAGTCTCTGTTTCAGCGTTGTGGGGATATGAAGACCTGTTTAACTAGTCTCTGTTTCAGCGTTGTGGGGATATGACTAACTGTTTAACTAGTCTTTGTTTCAGCGTTGTGGGGATATGACTAACTGTTTAACTATTCTCTGTTTCAGCGTTGTGGGGATATGACTAACTGTTTAACTAGTCTCTGTTTCAGCGTTGTGGGGATATGACTAACTGTTTAACTAGTCTCTGTTTCAGCGTTGTGGGGATATGACTAACTGTTTAACTAGCCTCTGTTTCAGCGTTGTGGGGATATGAAGACCTGTTTAACTAGTCTCTGTTTCAGCGTTGTGGGGATATGAAGACCTGTTTAACTAGTCTCTGTTTCAGCGTTGTGGGGATATGAAGACCTGTTTAACTAGTCTCTGTTTCAGCGTTGTGGGGATATGAAGACCTGTTTAACTAGTCTCTGTTTCAGCGTTGTGGGGATATGAAGACCTGTTTAACTAGTCTCTGTTTCAGCGTTGTGGGGATATGAAGACCTGTTTAACTAGTCTCTGTTTCAGCGTTGTGGGGATATGAAGACCTGTTTAACTAGTCTCTGTTTCAGCGTTGTGGGGATATGAAGACCTGTTTAACTAGTCTCTGTTTCAGCGTTGTGGGGATATGAAGACCTGTTTAACTAGTCTCTGTTCCATCGTTGTGGGGATATGACATCAAGCTTCTGCAGTTTCTTCCCCCCCTGTTGAGACCCTTTATGATGCTGACACACACTGCTGTGTGCTTTGAGTCACACACACACACACACACACACACACACACACACACACACACACACACACACACACACACACACACACACACACACACACACACACACACACACACACACACACACACACACACACACACAGAGCTCTGAGTACGTACCTCCATATCCTCCTTCACCTGCTCCTGTTGATCTCTCAGTTCTCCAAACGCATCGATTATCAGACCTGGTGGAGAGAGATAGAAGAAGAACCCAAGGCTCAAAGTTATGAGGACATCTAGACAGTCAGTCCTGTCAGTAAGACTAGACATCATGGGAGACAGAGACAGTCAGTCCTGTCAGTAAGACTAGACATCATGGAGACAGTCAGTCCTGTCCTGGACAGACAACACAGCCCAGTCAGTAAGACTAGACATCATGGAGACAGAGACAGTCAGTCCTGTCCTGGACAGACAACACAGCCCAGTCAGTAATACTAGACATCATGGAGACAGAGACAGTCAGTCCTGTCCTGGACAGACAACACAGCCCAGTCAGTAATACTAGACATCATGGAGACAGAGACAGTCAGTCCTGTCCTGGACAGACAACACAGCCCAGTCAGTAATACTAGACATCATGGAGACAGAGACAGTCAGTCCTGTCCTGGACAGACAACACAGCCCAGTCAGTAATACTAGACATCATGGAGACAGAGACAGTCAGTCCTGTCCTGGACAGACAACACAGCCCAGTCAGTAATACTAGACATCATGGAGACAGAGACAGTCAGTCCTGTCATGGACAGACAACACAGCCCAGTCAGTAATACTAGACATCATGGAGACAGAGACAGTCAGTCCTGTCCTGGACAGACAACACAGCCCAGTCAGTAATACTAGACATCATGGAGACAGAGACAGTCAGTCCTGTCCTGGACAGACAACACAGCCCAGTCAGTAATACTAGACATCATGGAGACAGAGACAGTCAGTCCTGTCCTGGACAGACAACACAGCCAAGTCAGTAATACTAGACATAATGGAGACAGTCAGTCCTGTCCTGACGTAAACAGCCAAACCCTCCTCACCCTGGATGATGGCCAGGAGGATGACGATGACGAAGAAGAAGAAGGTGATGTCGAAGATGATCCTGTAGATCTCATACTCATCACCCGCTGGATCCTCGATCTGGTCACCGATGCCCCCTCCTGCCCGTACGCCCACGTACATGTGGAACATGTAACACTGGATATAGAGAGAGAGGGAGAGGGAGAGAGGGAGAGGGAGAGGGAGAGGGAGAGGGAGAGGGAGAGGGAGAGGGAGAGGGAGAGGGAGAGAGGGAGAGAGAGAGACAGAGAGAGAGATAGAGAGAGAGATAGAGAGAGAGAAAGTAAACCTCCATAACAGTATTCTAGGACCAACATACAGTTGGGGATGACTAGGACATACAGATAGATATAGACTAGGACATACAGACAGATATAGACTAGGACATACAGACAGATATAGACTAGGACATACAGACAGATATAGACTAGGACATACAGATAGATATAGACTAGGACATACAGATAGATATAGACTAGGACATGCAGATAGATATAGACTAGGACATACAGACAGATATAGACTAGGACATACAGACAGATATAGACTAGGACATACAGACAGATATAGACTAGGACATACAGATAGATATAGACTAGGACATACAGATAGATATAGACTAGGACATGCAGATAGATATAGACTAGGACATACAGATAGATATAGACTAGGACATACAGATAGATATAGACTAGGACATACAGATATATATAGACTAGGACATACAGATAGATATAGACTAGGACATACAGATAGATATAGACTAGGACATACAGACAGATATAGACTAGGACATACAGATAGATATAGACTAGGACATACAGATAGATATAGACTAGGACATGCAGATAGATATAGACTAGGACATGCAGATATAGATACAGATATATATAGACTAGGACATACAGATAGATATAGACTAGGACATACAGATAGATATAGACTAGGACATGCAGATAGATATAGACTAGGACATACAGATAGATATAGACTAGGACATACAGATAGATATAGACTAGGACATACAGATAGATATAGACTAGGACATGCAGATATAGATACAGATATAACATGTGAAGACTAGGACTTCCCTACTGACTCAGTCCAATATCTCTGGTGACAGAGAGAGAGAGAGAGAGAGAGAGAGAGAGAGAGAGAGAGAGAGAGAGAGAGAGAGAGAGAGAGAGGTGCTACCCAGCCCCTAACCCATCTCCTAACCCAGCCCCTAACCCAGCTCCTAGCCCAGCCCCTAACCCAGCCCCTAACCCAGCTCCTAACCCAGCCCCTAACCCAGCCCCTAGCCCAGCCCCTAACCCAGCCCCTAACCCAGCCCCTAACCCATCTCCTAACCCAGCCCCTAACCCATCTCCTAACCCAGCCCCTAACCCATCTCCTAACCCAGCCCCTAACCCAGCCCCTAACCCAGCCCCTAACCCATCTCCTAACCCAGCCCCTAACCCAGCCCCTAACTCAGCCCCTAACCCAGCCCCTAACCGAGCCCCTAACCCAGCTCCTAACCCAGCCCCTAACCCAGCCCCTAACCCAGCCCCTAACCCAGCTCCTAACCCAGCCCCCTAACCCAGCCCCTAACCCAGCCCCTAACCCAGCTCCTAACCCAGCCCCTAACCCAGCCCCCTAACCCAGACCCTAACCCAGCCCCTAACCCTGCCCCTAACCCAGCCCCTAACCCAGACCCTAACCCAGCCCCTAACCCAGACCCTAACCCTATTGGACAGACAGTTTTGTCTAGAAGACAAAACTGATCTAGGATCAGGTCGTCCTTGTCTATATAGTCTGATTCAGTGGGCTCTAGAAGACAAACTGATCTAGGATCAGGTCGTCCTTGTCTATATAGTCTGATTCAGTGGGCTCTAGAAGACAAACTGATCTAGGATCAGGTCGTCATTGTCTATATAATCTGATTCAGTGGGCTCTAGAAGACAAACTGATCTAGGATCAGGTCCTCCTTGTCTATATAGTCTGATTCAGTGGGCTCTAGAAGACAAACTGATCTAGGATCAGGTCCTCCTTGTCTATATAATCTGATTGTAGATCAGTTTGACTACTCACTGTGAGCATGTTCTCCATGTCTATATAATCTGATTGTAGATCAGTTTGACTACTCACTGTGAGCATGTCATCACACTTCATGTCCGGCGTCTCTCCCTCTTCCCCTCGATTGTAGAACTTCCTGAAGAAGTTGAACGCCACCACAGTGTAGAGATACACCACCACAGCCAGTAGTCCTACTGTCAGAACCAGCTGGAGAGGGAGAGGGAGAGAGAGAGGGGACGAGAGAGAGAGAGAGAGAGCCACAGAGAGAGATAGAGATAGAGAGAGAGAGAGACAGAGAGAGGGAGAGAGAGACAGAGAGAGAGAGAGAGAGACAGAGAGAGAGAGAGAGAGAGACAGAGAGAGAGAGAGAGAGAGAGAAAAAGAGAGAGGAAGAGAGAGAGAAAGAGAAAGAGAGAGGAAGAGAGAGAGAAAGAGAGAGGAAGAGAGAGAGACAGAGAGAGAGAGACACAGAGAGAGACAGAGGTCGTTATTAGTGAAGAAGTTGAAAGCAACCATGGAAATATATTATTGTCATTCTAATACTATTGCTCAAAGACAAATATTTTGTTTAACAAGTAATACTTTTTCTTCTCAAAATAGTAGGAGTCAAAATGATTGTCACTCCTGTTTTCAATACCTTACGAGGATGATGGCACTGAGCCTTATGTTGTCGAACACATTGGGAGGGGTATTAGATCATTCCTCCATACAGAAACACATTGGGAGGGGTATTAGACCATTCCTCCATACAGAAACACATTGGGAGGGGTATTAGACCATTCCTCCATACAGAAACACATTGGGAGGGGTATTAGACCATTCCTCCATACAGAAAAAAATTGAGAGGGGTATTAGACCATTCCTCCATACAGAAACACATTGAGAGGGGTATTAGACCATTCCTCCATACAGAAACACATTGAGAGGGGTATTAGACCAGTCCTCCATACAGAAACACATTGGGAGGGGTATTAGACCATTCCTCCATACAGAAACACATTGGGAGGGGTATTAGACCATTCCTCCATACAGAAACACATTGGGAGGGGTATTAGACCATTCCTCCATACAGAAACACATTGGGAGGGGTATTAGACCATTCCTCCATACAGAAACACATTGGGAGGGGTATTAGACCATTCCTCCATACAGAAACACATTGGGAGGGGTATTAGACCATTCCTCCATACAGAAACACATTGGGAGGGGTATTAGACCATTCCTCCATACAGAAACACATTGGGAGGGGTATTAGACCATTCCTCCATACAGAAACACATTGGGGGGGGGGTATTAGATCAGTCCTCCATACAGAAACACATTGGGAGGGGTATTAGATCAGTCCTCCATACAGAAACACATTGGGAGGGGTATTAGACCATTCCTCCATACAGAAACACATTGAGAGGGGTATTAGACCATTATTATTATATTATTATTAGAAACACATTGCATTTATATCTGTAGGCATCCAACTAATGTCAACGCCAGGATGATTATTAATAAACGGTGAATAATCACGAGTGAGAAAGTTGTAGAGGCATAAATATCATACCCCCCCAAAAAACAATAACCTTCTTAAATGTGACAGTGGGAGGTTAGCCTGTTTTAATGCTAACCTTCTTAATGGTAATGGTAAGAGGTTAGCCTGTTTTAATGCTAACCTACTGGTAACGGTGAGAGGTTAGCCTGTTTTAATGCTAACCTTCTTAATGGTAATGGTAAGAGGTTAGCCTGTTTTAATGCTAACCTACTGGTAACGGTGAGAGGTTAGCCTGTTTTAATGCTAACCTTATTAATGGTAACGGTGAGAGGTTAGCCTGTTTTAATGCTAACCTTCTTCATGGTAAAGGTGAGAGGTTAGCCTGTTTTAATGCTAACCATGCTAACCTCCTTAATGGTGACTGTGAGAGGTTAGCCTGTTTTAATGCTAACCTCCTTCATGGTAACAGTGAGAGGTTAGCATGTTTTAATGCTAACCTCCTTAATGGTAACAGTGAGAGGTTAGCCTGTTTTAATGCTAACCTTATTAATGGTAACGGTGAGAGGTTAGCCTGTTTTAATGCTAACCTTATTAATGGTGACTGTGAGAG
This sequence comes from Oncorhynchus gorbuscha, assembly GCF_021184085.1. Classification (NCBI taxonomy): domain Eukaryota; kingdom Metazoa; phylum Chordata; class Actinopteri; order Salmoniformes; family Salmonidae; genus Oncorhynchus; species Oncorhynchus gorbuscha. Next base: position 21,945 of record NW_025749029.1, read on the forward strand.
GTTAGCCTGTTTTAATGCTAACCTCCTTCATGGTAACAGTGAGAGGTTAGCATGTTTTAATGCTAACCTCCTTAATGGTAACAGTGAGAGGTTAGCCTGTTTTAATGCTAACCTTATTAATGGTAACGGTGAGAGGTTAGCCTGTTTTAATGCTAACCTTATTAATGGTGACTGTGAGAGGTTAGCCTGTTTTAATGCTAACGTCCTTCATGGTAACAGTGAGAGGTTAGCATGTTTTAATGCTAACCTCCTTAATGGTAACAGTGAGAGGTTAGCCTGTTTTAATGCTAACCTTATTAATGGTAACGGTGGGAGGTTAGCCTGTTTTAATGCTAACCTTCTTAATGGTAACGGTGGGAGGTTAGCATGTTTTAATGCTAACCTCCTTAATGGTAACGGTGAGAGGTTAGCCTGTTTTAATGCTAACCTCCTTAATGGTGACAGTGAGAGGTTAGCCTGTTTTAATGCTAACCTCCTTAATGGTAACGGTGAGAGGTTAGCCTGTTTTAATGCTAACCTCCTTAATGGTGACGGAGAGAGGTTAGCCTGTTTTAATGCTAACCTCCTTACAACCAAAACAAACCGCAGATGCTTCCAAGTGGATTTGTTCAAATACTATTGGTTCCCTAAAATGTGGGACGATAAACAGCTGTCTCTGATTGGGAACCATATCAGGCCACCATACACACACAAACCCCCTAGACCTACAAAACCCACTAGACAATACAAAAACTAGCGTACCCACCCTAGTCACACCCTGACCTAACCAAAATATAAAGAAAACAGAGATATCTCAGGTCAGGGCGTGACACATACCCTCAGAGTGTTGGAGTACAGAGTCGAAACAACAACCTACAGTAATATATTGTATCTTTAGACACTGTATGTATCTACAGTAATATATTGTATCTTTAGACAGTGGTTTGTAGAACACTAAGTAAGCCTAGACACAGTGATAAAGCCCAGACACAGTGATAAAGCCCAGACACAGTGATAAAGTCCAGACACAGTGATAAAGCCCAGACACAGTGATAAAGCCCAGACACAGTGATAAAGCCCAGAGCAGACACAGCGATAAAGCCCAGACACAGTGATAAAGCCCTGTCATGTTTGTCATTTATTATCATGTCTTGTCCCTGTGCTCCCCATGCTATTCGTTTCCCTCTGCTGGTCTTATTTGGTTCTTTCCCTCCTTCTATCCCTCTCTCTCCCCCTCCCTCTCTCACTCTCTCGCTCTCTCTTCTCTCTATCGTTCCGTTCCTGCTCCCAGCTGTTCCTATTCCCCTAATCATCATTTAATCTTCCCACACCTGTTCCCGATCCTTTCCCCTGATTAGAGTCCCTATTTATTCCTTTGTGATCCGTTCCTGTCCCGTCGGTTCCTTGTATTGTATTCACCATGCTGTGATTGTGTATCGCCCTGTCCTGTCGTGTTTTTTGCCTTCATCAGATGCTGCGTGTGAGCAGGTGTCTCTGTCGACTACGGCCTGCGCCTACCCGGCGACCTGCAGTCTGTGGCCGCTTCTCCAGTTATTTCCCTCTACAAGTCTAGAGGATTTCTGTTATTCCCTGTTTGGACTTAAATAAACTCTGTTTCTGTTAAGTCGCTTTTGGGTCCTCTTTCACCTGCATGACAGAAGGAACCGACCAAGGAATGGACCCAGCGACTTCAGACGCTCGTTACACTGCCGTCGAGATCCAAGGAGCCATGCTCGGCAGACACGAGCAGGAATTGTCTGCTGCTCGCCATGCCGTGGAGAACCTGGCCGCTCAGGTTTCCGACCTCTCTGGACAGTTCCAGAATCTACGTCTCGTGCCACCTGTTACTTCCTGGCCTGCCGAGCCTCCAGAACCTAGGGTTAATAACCCACCTTGCTACTCCGGGCAGCCCACTGAGTGCCGCTCCTTTCTCACGCAGTGTGAGATTGTGTTCTCTCTCCAACCCAACACATACTCTAGAGAGAGAGCTCGGGTTGCTTACGTCATTTCACTCCTTACTGGCCGGGCTCGAGAATGGGGCACAGCTATCTGGGAGGCAAGGGCTGATTGCTCTAACAAATTCCAGAACTTTAAAGAGGAGATGATTCGGGTTTTTGACCGTTCAGTTTTTGGTGGGGAGGCTTCTAGGGCCCTGGCTTCCTTATGCCAAGGTGAACGGTCCATAACGGATTATTCCATTGAGTTTCGCACTCTTGCTGCCTCTAGTGAGTGGAACGAGCCGGCGCTGCTCGCTCGTTTTCTGGAGGGACTCCACGCAGTGGTTAAGGATGAGATTCTCTCCCGGGAGGTTCCTTCAGATGTGGACTCTTTGATTGCTCTCGCCATCCGCATAGAACGACGGGTAGATCTTCGTCACCGGGCTCGTGGAAGAGAGCTCGCATCAACGGTGTTTCCCTGCTCCGCATCGCAACCATCTCCCTCCTCTGGCTTTGAGACTGAGCCCATGCAGCTGGGAGGGATTCGCATCTCGAATAAGGAGAGGGAACGGAGGATCACCAACCGCCTGTGCCTCTATTGCGGAGTTGCTGGACATTTTGTTAATTCATGTCCAGTAAAAGCCAGAGCTCATCTGTAAGCGGAGGGCTACAGGTGAGCGCAACTACTCAAGTCTCTCCATCAAGGTCCTGTACTACTTTGTCGGTCCACCTACGCTGGACCGGTTCGGGTGCTACATGTAGTGCCTTGATAGACTCTGGGGCTGAGGGTTGTTTCATGGACGAAGCATGGGTTCGGAAACATGACATTCCTTTCAGAGAGTTAGATAAGCCTACGCCCATGTTCGCCTTAGATGGTAGTCATCTTCCCAGTATCAGATTTGAGACACTACCTTTAACCCTCACAGTATCTGGTAACCACAGTGAGACTATTTCTTTTTTGATTTTCCGTTCACCGTTTACACCTGTTGTTTTGGGTCATCCCTGGCTAGTATGTCATAATCCTTCTATTAATTGGTCTAGTAATTCTATCCTATCCTGGAACGTTTCTTGTCATGTGAAGTGTTTAATGTCTGCCATCCCTCCCGTTTCTTCTGTCCCTACTTCTCAGGAGGAACCTGGCGATTTGACAGGAGTGCCGGAGGAATATCATGATCTGCGCACGGTCTTCAGTCGGTCCCGAGCCAACTCCCTTCCTCCTCACCGGTCGTATGATTGTAGTATTGATCTCCTTCCGGGGACCACTCCTCCTCGAGGTAGACTATACTCTCTGTCGGCTCCCGAACGTAAGGCTCTCGAGGATTATTTGTCTGTGTCTCTTGACGCCGGTACCATAGTGCCTTCTTCTTCTCCGGCCGGGGCGGGGTTCTTTTTGTTAAGAAGAAGGACGGTACTCTGCGCCCCTGCGTGGATTATCGAGGGCTGAATGACATAACGGTTAAGAATCGTTATCCGCTTCCCCTTATGTCATCAGCCTTCGAGATTCTGCAGGGAGCCAGGTGCTTTACTAAGTTGGACCTTCGTAACGCTTACCATCTCGTGCGCATCAGAGAGGGGGACGAGTGGAAAACGGCGTTTAACACTCCGTTAGGGCATTTTGAGTACCGGGTTCTGCCGTTCGGTCTCGCCAATGCGCCAGCTGTTTTTCAGGCATTAGTTAATGATGTTCTGAGAGACATGCTGAACATTTTTGTTTTTGTCTATCTTGACGATATCCTGATTTTTTCTCCGTCACTCGAGATTCATGTTCAGCACGTTCGACGTGTTCTACAGCGCCTTTTAGAGAATTGTCTCTACGTAAAGGCTGAGAAGTGCTCTTTTCATGTCTCCTCCGTTACTTTTCTCGGTTCCGTTATTTCCGCTGAAGGCATTCAGATGGATTCCGCTAAGGTCCAAGCTGTCAGTGATTGGCCCGTTCAAGGTCACGTGTCGAGTTGCAGCGCTTTTTAGGTTTCGCTAATTTCTATCGGCGTTTCATTCGTAATTTCGGTCAAGTTGCTGCCCCTCTCACAGCTCTTACTTCTGTCAAGACGTGTTTTAAGTGGTCCGGTTCCGCCCAGGGAGCTTTTGATCTTCTAAAAGAACGTTTTACGTCCGCTCCTATCCTCGTTACTCCTGACGTCACTAGACAATTCATTGTCGAGGTTGACGCTTCAGAGGTAGGCGTGGGAGCCATTCTATCCCAGCGCTTCCAGTCTGACGATAAGGTTCATCCTTGCGCTTATTTTCTCATCGCCTGTCGCCATCTGAGCGCAACTATGATGTGGGTAACCGTGAACTGCTCGCCATCCGCTTAGCCCTAGGCGAATGGCGACAGTGGTTGGAGGGGGCGACCGTTCCTTTTGTCGTTTGGACAGACCATAAGAACCTTGAGTACATCCGTTCTGCCAAACGACTTAATGCCCGTCAAGCTCGTTGGGCGTTGTTTTTCGCTCGTTTCGAGTTTGTGATTTCTTACCGTCCGGGTAGCAAGAACACCAAGCCTGATGCCTTATCCCGTCTGTTTAGTTCTTCTGTGGCTTCTACTGATCCCGAGGGATTCTTCCTTATGGGCGTGTTGTCGGGTTAACAGTCTGGGGAATTGAAAGACAGGTTAAGCAAGCACTCACGCACACTGCGTCGCCGCGCGCTTGTCCTAGTAACCTCCTTTTCGTTCCTGTTTCCACTCGTCTGGCTGTTCTTCAGTGGGCTCACTCTGCCAAGTTAGCTGGTCATCCCGGTGTTCGAGGCACTCTTGCGTCTATTCGCCAGCGCTTTTGGTGGCCGACTCAGGAGCGTGACACGCGCCGTTTCGTGGCTGCTTGTTCGGACTGCGCGCAGACTAAGTCGGGTAACTCTCCTCCTGCCGGTCGTCTCAGACCGCTCCCCATTCCTTCTCGACCATGGTCTCACATTGCCTTAGACTTCATTACCGGTCTGCCTTTGTCTGCGGGGAAGACTGTGATTCTGACGGTTGTCGATAGGTTCTCTAAGGCGGCACATTTCATTCCCCTCGCTAAACTTCCTTCCGCTAAGGAGACGGCACAAATCATTATTGAGAATGTATTCAGAATTCATGGCCTCCCGTTAGACGCCGTTTCAGACAGAGGCCCGCAATTCACGTCACAGTTTTGGAGGGAGTTCTGTCGTTTGATTGGTGCGTCCGTCAGTCTCTCTTCCGGGTTTCATCCCCAGTCTAACGGTCAAGCAGAGAGGGCCAATCAGACGATTGGTCGCATACTACGCAGCCTTTCTTTCAGAAACCCTGCGTCTTGGGCAGAACAGCTCCCCTGGGCAGAATACGCTCACAATTCGCTTCCTTCGTCTGCTACCGGGTTATCTCCGTTTCAGAGTAGTCTGGGTTACCAGCCTCCTCTGTTCTCATCCCAGCTTGCCGAGTCCAGCGTTCCCTCCGCTCAAGCGTTTGTCCAACGTTGTGAGCGCACCTGGAGGAGGGTGAGGTCTGCACTTTGCCGTTACAGGGCACAGACGGTGAGAGCCGCCAATAAACGCAGGATTAAGAGTCCAAGGTATTGTTGCGGCCAGAGAGTGTGGCTTTCCACTCGCAACCTTCCTCTTACGACAGCTTCTCGTAAGTTGACTCCGCGGTTCATTGGTCCGTTCCGTGTCTCCCAGGTCGTCAATCCTGTCGCTGTGCGACTGCTTCTTCCGCGACATCTTCGTCGCGTCCATCCTGTCTTCCATGTCTCCTGTGTTAAGCCCTTTCTTCGCACCCCGTTCGTCTTCCCTCCCCCTCCCGTCCTTGTCGAGCGCACCTATTTACAAGGTACATAAGATCATGGACATGCGTTCTCGGGGACGGGGTCACCAATACCTAGTGGATTGGGAGGGTTACGGTCCTGAGGAGAGGAGTTGGGTTCCGTCTCGGGACGTGCTGGACCGTTCACTCATCGATGATTTCCTCCGTTGCCGCCAGGATTCCTCCTCGAGTGCGCCAGGAGGCGCTCGGTGAGTGGGGGGTACTGTCATGTTTGTCATTTATTATCATGTCTTGTCCCTGTGCTCCCCATGCTATTCGTTTCCCTCTGCTGGTCTTATTTGGTTCTTTCCCTCCTTCTATCCCTCTCTCTCCCCTCCCTCTCTCACTCTCTCGCTCTCTCTTCTCTCTATCGTTCGTTCCTGCTCCCAGCTGTTCCTATTCCCCTAATCATCATTTAATCTTCCCACACCTGTTCCCGATCCTTTCCCCTGATTAGAGTCCCTATTTATTCCTTTGTGATCCGTTCCTGTCCCGTCGGTTCCTTGTATTTTATTCACCATGCTGTGATTGTGTATCGCCCTGTCCTGTCGTGTTTTTTGCCTTCATCAGATGCTGCGTGTGAGCAGGTGTCTCTGTCGACTACGGCCTGCGCCTACCCGAAGCGACCTGCAGTCTGTGGCCGCTTCTCCAGTTATTTCCCCTCTACAAGTCTAGAGGATTTCTGTTATTCCCTGTTTGGACTTAAATAAACTCTGTTTCTGTTAAGTCGCTTTTGGGTCCTCTTTCACCTGCATGACAAGCCCAGAGCAGACACAGT
>NW_025749030.1:0-5000 GCF_021184085.1 Oncorhynchus gorbuscha
TTGTTGATGAGATGAGCTGACGTTCAGAGTCACAGGAAGTTGTGTTGTTGATGAGATGAGCTGACGTTCAGAGTCACAGGAAGTGGTGTTGTTGATGAGATGAGCTGACGTTCAGAGTCACAGGAAGTGGTGTTGTCGATGAGATGAGCTGACGTTCAGAGTCACAGGAAGTGGTGTTGTCGATGAGATGAGCTGACGTTCAGAGTCACAGGAAGTGGTGTTGTCGATGAGATGAGCTGACGTTCAGAGTCACAGGAAGTTGTGTTGTAGATGAGATGAGCTGACGTTCAGAGTCACAGGAAGTTGTGTTGTTGATGAGATGAGCTGACGTTCAGAGTCACAGGAAGTTGTGTTGTCGATGAGATGAGCTGACGTTCAGAGTCACAGGAAGTTGTGTTGTTGATGAGATGAGCTGACGTTCAGAGTCACAGGAAGTGGTGTTGTCGATGAGATGAGCTGACGTTCAGAGTCACAGGAAGTGGTGTTGTCGATGAGATGAGCTGACGTTCAGAGTCACAGGAAGTTGTGTTGTTGATGAGATGAGCTGACGTTCAGAGTCACAGGAAGTGGTGTTGTCGATGAGATGAGCTGACGTTCAGAGTCACAGGAAGTTGTGTTGTCGATGAGATGAGCTGACGTTCAGAGTCACAGGAAGTTGTGTTGTCGATGAGATGAGCTGACGTTCAGAGTCACAGGAAGTATGGTACCGGATGAGGCTCCTGGTCCGTAGTTTGAATATGACCATTGGAGGATAAACAGGCATTGAGTTGACTTAAATCACTTAGGCTTAGGATTCTATCCCCAATTGCACTTTGTCCACTATTGCACCATTTAAATGTAATGTTCCCACTTTAGCGGAGACTGCATTCACAGATAAACGCTGCATTTTGTCGGCTCAATGGGAAATTACCTTTAAATGTCTAGCGTGCTATACCTGGCATCTACTGCTGATCCGAGTGAGTCCTTAGAGTTACAGTGCCTTCAGAAAGTATTCAGACCCCTTGACTTTTTCCACATTTGTTATGTTATGTTACAGCCTTATTCTAAATTGTTATTTAAAAAAATCCTCATCAATCTACACACAATAGCCCGTAATGACTAATGGGGCGGCAGGGTAGCCTAGTGGTGAGCGTTGGACTAGTAACTGAAAGGTAGCAAGATCGAGTCCCGAGCTGACGAGGTACAAATCTGTCGTTCTGCCCTTGAACAAGGCAGTTAACCCACTGTTCTTCATTGTAAATAAGAATGTGTTCTTAACGGACTTTCCTAGGTAAATAAAGGTCAAATAAAAAAAACAGCTTTTTAGAAATGTTTGCAAATGTATTCAAAAGTAAAAAACAGGAACCTTTTTTACATAAGTATTCAGAGCCTTTGCTATGAGACTCTACATAAGTATTCAGAGCCTTTGCTATGAGACTCTACATAAGTATTCAGACCCTTTGCTATGAGACTCTACATAAGTATTCAGACCATTTGCTATGAGACTCTACATAAGTATTCAGACCATTTGCTATGAAACTCGAAATTGAGCTCAGGTGCATCCTGTTTCCATTGATCATCCTTGAGATGTTTTCTACAACTTGATTGGAGTCCACCTGTGGTACATTCAGTTGATTGGTCATGATTTGAAAAAGCACACACCTTTCTATATAAAGTCCCAGAGTTGACAAGTGCATGTCAGAGTAAAAACCAAGCCATGAGGTCGAAGGAATTGTCCGTACAGCTCAGAGACAGGATTGTGTCGAGGCACAGATCTGGGGAAGGGTACCAAAACATTTCCGCGGCATTGAAGCTCCCCAAGAACACAGTGGCCTCCATCATTCTTAAATGGAAGAAGTTTGGAACCACCAAGACTCTTCCCAGGGCTGGCCGCCCGGCCAAACTGACCAATCGGGGAAGAAGGGCCTTGGTCAGGGAGGTAACCAAGAACCCGATGGTCACTCTGACAGAGCTCCGGAGTTCCTCTGTGGAGATGGGAGAATCATCTCTGCAGCGCTCCACCAATCAGGCCTGATTGGTAAAGTGGCCAGATGGAAGCCACTCCTCAGTAAAAGGCACATCACAGCCCGCTTGGAATTTGCCAAAATGCATCTAAAGGACTCTCAGACCGTGAGAAACAAGATTCTCTGATCTGATGAAACCAAGATTGAACTCTTTGGCCTGAATGCCAAGTGTCACATCTGGAGGAGACCTGGCACCATCCCTACAGTGAAGCATGGTGGTGGCAGCATCATGCTGTAGGAATGTTTTTTACCTGCAGGGACTGGGAGACTAGTCAGGATGGAGGCAAAGATCGAACAGAGCAAAGTACAGAGAGATCCTTGATGAAAACCTGCTCCAGAGCGCTGATTTTCAATACATTTGCGAAAAGTCTAAAAACCTGTTTTTGCTTCGTCATTATTGGATATTGTGATTGTATCAGAGTTGTATCAGAGTTGTATCAGAGTTGTATCAGTTATATCAGAGTTATATCAGAGTTATATCAGAGTTATATCAGAGTTGTATCAGAGTTGTATCAGTTATATCAGAGTTATATCAGAGTTATATCAGAGTTATATCAGAGTTATATCAGAGTTATATCAGAGTTGTATCAGTTATATCAGAGTTATATCAGAGTTATATCAGAGTTATATCAGAGTTGTATCAGAGTTATATCAGAGTTGTATCAGAGTTATATCAGAGTTATATCAGAGTTATATCAGAGTTGTATCAGTTATATCAGAGTTATATCAGAGTTATATCAGAGTTATATCAGAGTTATATCAGAGTTGTATCAGTTATATCAGAGTTATATCAGAGTTATATCAGAGTTATATCAGAGTTGTATCAGTTATATCAGAGTTATATCAGAGTTATATCAGAGTTATATCAGAGTTGTATCAGTTATATCAGAGTTATATCAGAGTTATATCAGAGTTATATCAGAGTTGTATCAGTTATATCAGAGTTATATCAGTTATATCAGAGTTATATCAGAGTTATATCAGAGTTATATCAGAGTTATATCAGAGTTATATCAGAGTTGTATCAGTTATATCAGAGTTATATCAGAGTTATATCAGAGTTATATCAGAGTTATATCAGAGTTGTATCAGAGTTATATCAGTTATATCAGAGTTATATCAGAGTTATATCAGTTATATCAGAGTTATATCAGAGTTATATCAGAGTTATATCAGAGTTATATCAGAGTTGTATCAGAGTTATATCAGTTATATCAGAGTTATATCAGAGTTATATCAGTTATATCAGAGTTATATCAGAGTTATATCAGAGTTATATCAGAGTTATATCAGAGTTATATCAGAGTTGTATCAGTTATATCAGAGTTATATCAGAGTTATATCAGAGTTGTATCAGAGTTGTATCAGAGTTGTATCAGTTATATCAGAGTTATATCAGAGTTATATCAGAGTTATATCAGAGTTATATCAGAGTTGTATCAGAGTTATATCAGAGTTGTATCAGTTATATCAGAGTTATATCAGAGTTATATCAGAGTTGTATCAGAGTTGTATCAGAGTTGTATCAGTTATATCAGAGTTATATCAGAGTTATATCAGAGTTATATCAGAGTTATATCAGTTGTATCAGAGTTGTATCAGAGTTGTATCAGTTATATCAGAGTTATATCAGAGTTATATCAGAGTTGTATCAGAGTTATATCAGAGTTGTATCAGTTATATCAGTTATATCAGAGTTATATCAGAGTTATATCAGAGTTGTATCAGAGTTATATCAGAGTTGTATCAGAGTTATATCAGAGTTATATCGTTGTAAACTCAGTGTGTATTCTCTGTGGTGTGTGTGTGTAGGTGATGCTGGATAGGTGTGTGTGTAGGTGATGCTGGATAGGTGTGTGTGTAAGTGATGCTGGATAGGTGTGTGTGTAGGTGATGCTGGATAGGTGTGTGTGTATTGTGTAATCTCAGTGTGTTCTCTGTGGTGTGTTTATTGTGTAAACTCAGTGTGTGTTCTCTGTGGTGTGTGTGTGTAGGTGATGCTGGATAGGTGTGTGTGTAGGTGATGCTGGATAGGTGTGTGTGTAGGTGATGCTGGATAGGTGTGTGTAGGTGATGCTGGATAGCGGTGTGTGTATTGTGTAATCTCAGTGTGTTGTCTGGTGTGTGTATTGTGTAAACTCAGTGTGTGTTCTCTGTGGTGTGTGTGTGTAGGTGATGCTGGATAGGTGTGTGTGTAGGTGATGCTGGATAGGTGTGTGTGTAGGTGATGCTGGATAGGTGTGTGTAGGTGATGCTGGATAGGTGTGTGTGTGTGTATTGTGTAAACTCAGTGTGTTGTCTGTGGTGTGTGTAGGTGATGCTGGATAGGTGTGTGTGTGTATTGTGTAATCTCAGTGTGTTGTCTCTGGTGTGTGTAGGTGATGCTGGATAGCGGTGTGTGTATTGTGTAATCTCAGTGTGTTGTCTGGTGTGTGTAGGTGATGCTGGAACAGATGCAGGGTCTGATGCACCTGGAGTTGGCCGGTTGTAATGACTTCACGGAGGCCGGTCTGTGGTCCAGCCTGAACGCACGGCTCACCTCGCTCAGCGTCAGCGACTGTATCAACGTAGCAGACGACGCCATTGCTGCCATCTCACAGCTACTGCCCAACCTGTCAGAGCTCAGCCTGCAGGCCTACCACGTAACCGACACAGCCATGGCTTATTTCACAGCCAAACAGGTAGGTTACAATCCTACACTGTTATAGAGAGCACACAGCTACTGCCCAACCTGTCAGAGCTCAAGCCTGCAGGCCTACCACACAGCTACTGCCCAACCTGTCAGAGCTCAGCCTGCAGGCCTACCACTACACTGTTATAGAGAGCACACAGCTACTGCCCAACCTGTCAGAGCTCAGCCTGCAGGCCTACCACTACACTGTTATAGAGAGCACACAGCTACTGCCCAACCTGTCAGAGCTCAGCCATTACTGTGGTCCTCTCATGATGATGACTTCAGATTACTGTGGTCCTCTCATGATGACTTCAGATTACTGT
>NW_025749030.1:7500-28389 GCF_021184085.1 Oncorhynchus gorbuscha
AGTAGTGTGTAGTATAGTAGAGTATAGTCGTGTGTAGTATAGTAGTGTGTATTATAGTAAGGTATCGGGTGTAGTATAGTAGTGTGGTGTATAGCAGGTAGTAGTATAGTGTGTGTGGTGGGGGGGTCTGGGATCTACTGAGTACAGGCCTATACTACCTTATTTCAGAAAGAAAACCAGTATCTTATGAAAAGTATCAGTATGGTCACTCTCTTTCTCTGTCTCCCTCCCCCCCCATCTCTGTCTCTCTCTCTCTCTCTCTCCCCCTCTCTCTCCAGATGTGTGAGGATTACAGATACAGGTCTAGGTTACCTGTCCACCATGTCTTCTTTGAGGAGTCTCTACCTGCGCTGGTGTTGTCAGGTACAGTATACACTAGACCCTTACACCAGGGATCATCAACTAGATTCAGACAGGAACATAATTACAAATTATTTGTAGACTGAAAATGGACCTCAAGAAGCTCAAACAGATATGATATTGGACTAAAACACAATCATTTCAAACCTTTGAAAGAATCACATAAACTTAGTGGCCAGTTTATTAGGTACACCTGGTCGGACGCTTTGCTTCCAGAACAGCCTGAATTCTTTGGGGTATGGAAACGTTGCTCAATTGGTATCATTTCAAACCTTTGTAAGAATCACATACACTTAGTGGCCAGTTTATTAGGTACACCCATCTAGTACCTAGTCGGACACTTTGCTTTCAGAACAGCCTGAATTCTTCGGGGCATGGAAACGTTGCTCAATTGGTATCATTTCAAACCTTTGAAAGAATCACATACACTTAGTGGCCAGTTTATTAGGTACACCCATCTAGTACCTAGTCGGACACTTTGCTTTCAAAACAGCCTGAATTCTTTGGGGTATGGAAACGTTGCTCAATTGGTATCATTTCAAACCTTTGTAAGAATCACATACACTTAGTGGCCAGTTTATTCGTACCTGGTCGGACGCTTTGCTTCCAGAACAGCCTGAATTCTTTGGGGTATGGAAACGTTGCTCAATTGGTATCATTTCAAACCTTTGTAAGAATCACATACACTTAGTGGCCAGTTTATTCGTACCTGGTCGGACGCTTTGCTTCCAGAACAGCCTGAATTCTTTGGGGTATGGAAACGTTGCTCAATTGGTATCATTTCAAACCTTTGAAAGAATCACATACACTTAGTGGCCAGTTTATTCGTACCTGGTCGGACGCTTTGCTTCCAGAACAGCCTGAATTCTTTGGGGTATGGAAACGTTGCTCAATTGGTATCATTTCAAACCTTTGAAAGAATCACATACACTTAGTGGCCAGTTTATTAGGTACACCCATCTAGTACCTAGTCGGACACTTTGCTTTCAAAACAGCCTGAATTCTTTGGGGCATGGAAACGTTGCTCAATTGGTATCATTTCAAACCTTTGTAAGAATCACATTCACTTAGTTGCCAGTTTATTAGGTACACCCATCCTAGTACCTAGTCGGACCCTTTTCTTTCAGAACAGCCTGAATTCTTCGGGAATGGAAACGTTGCTCAATTGGTATCAAGGGACCTAACGTGCGCCAGTAAAACATTCCCCACACCAGTACACCACCACCACCATCAGCCTGTACCGTTGACACCAGGCAGGATGTGGTCATGGACTCACTCTGCTTACGCCCAATCCTGACTCTGCCATCAGCATGATGTAACAGGAAGTCGGATTCAGGCAATGTTTTTCCTCTCTCCAGTTGTCCAGTGTTGGTGATCGCGTGCCCACTTCTCTGCCCACTTTCTGTTTGTAGCTGATAGGAGTGGAACCCGGTGTGGTCGTCTGCTGCAACAGCCAATCCGTGACAGAGATCGACGAGATGTCCGTTCTGAGATGTCGTTCTGCACACCACTGTTGTACAGCGCCATTATTTGGCTGTTTGTGGGTCACCTGTCAACTTGCATGATTCTTGCCGTTCTCTTTCATCAATTAGTTGTTCTCGCCCAAAGGACAGCCGCTGACAGTTGTTTTGCTTTTGTCGCACCATTCTCGGTAAACCCTAGACACTGTCGTGCTTTTTGTGGCACTATTCTCGGCAAACCCTAGACACGGTCGTGCTTTTTGTGGCACCGTTCTCGGTAAACCCTAGACACGGTCCTGCTTTTTGTCGCACCATTCTCGGTAAACCCTAGACACGGTCGTGCTTTTGTGGCACTATTCTCGGTAAACCCTAGACACGGTCGTGCTTTTTTGTGGCACCATTCTCGGTAAACCCTAGAGACGGTCCTGCTTTTTGTCGCACCATTCTCGGTAAACCCTAGACACGGTCGTGCGTGAAAAAAGCCCAGGAAGCCGGATGTTTCTGAGATACAGGAATCGACGATCATACCACGTTCGAAATCGCTTAAATCACATGTTTTAAGGCCATTATCATTTTCAATCAAACAGTAACTGAATGCCTTGATGCCTGTCTGCCTGCTTTATATAACAAGCCACGACCACGTGACTCACTGTCTGTAGGAGCGAACCATTTTGGTGGGACCTAATAAACTGGACCAAATACACTGGGAATAAGTAGATTTACTAAATTAAAATAAATTGGAGCTGCTTTGTGTTTTACAGTCTTTTATGCCAAACAATAAAACATAAATGAAAAGTTTTTGTTAAGTTGGGGCCCTACACCCTACACACTAAACCCTTTATACTAATACCCTAGACCCTAGACCCTACACACTAAACCCTTTATACTAATACACTACACCCTAGACCCTACACGCTAAACCCTTTATACTAATACACTACACCCTAGACCCTACACACTAAACCCTTTATACTAATACACTACACCCTAGACCCTAGACCCTCAGACCACTAAACCCTTTATACTAATACACTACACCCTAGACCCTACACGCTAAACCCTTTATACTAATAGACTATCAGACCCTGCTGTCTACACACTAAACCCTTCAGACTATCAGACTACACTGTCTGTCTAATAAGACCTGCTCAGACTATCAGACCTGCTGCTGTCTGTCTAATAAGACCTGCTCAGACTATCAGACCTGCTGCTGTCTGTCTAATAAGACCTGCTCAGACTATCAGACCTGCTGCTGTCTGTCTAATAAGACCTGCTCAGACTATCAGACCTGCTGCTGTCTGTCTAATAAGACCTGCTCAGACTATCAGACCTGCTGCTGTCTGTCTAATAAGACCTGCTCAGACTATCAGACCTGCTGCTGTCTGTCCAATTAGACCTGCTCAGACTATCAGACCTGCTGCTGTCTGTCTAATAAGACCTGCTCAGACTATCAGACCTGCTGCTCTCTGTCTAATAAGACCTGCTCAGACTATCAGACCTGCTGCTGTCTGTCTAATAAGACCTGCTCAGACTATCAGACCTGCTGCTCTCTGTCTAATAAGACCTGCTCAGATTATCAGACCTGCTGCTGTCTGTCTAATAAGACCTGCTCAGACTATCAGACCTGCTGCTGTCTGTCCAATTAGACCTGCTCAGACTATCAGACCTGCTGCTGTCTGTCTAATAAGACCTGCTCAGACTATCAGACCTGCTGCTCTCTGTCTAATAAGACCTGCTCAGATTATCAGACCTGCTGCTGTCTGTCTAATAAGACCTGCTCAGATTATCAGACCTGCTGCTCTCTGTCTAATAAGACCTGCTCAGATTATCAGACCTGCTGCTGTCTGTCTAATAAGACCTGCTCAGACTATCAGACCTGCTGCTCTCTGTCTAATAAGACCTGCTCAGATTATCAGACCTGCTGCTCTCTGTCTAATAAGACCTGCTCAGATTATCAGACCTGCTGCTGTCTGTCTAATAAGACCTGCTCAGATTATCAGACCTGCTGCTATCTGTCTAATAAGACCTGCTCAGATTATCAGACCTGCTGCTCTCTGTCTAATAAGACCTGCTCAGATTATCAGACCTGCTGCTGTCTGTCTAATAAGACCTGCTCAGACTATCAGACCTGCTGCTGTCTGTCTAATAAGACCTGCTTAGTTTTCTTATTATTTAATGATAACTGCTGTGTGTGTGTGTGTGTGCGTGTGCGTGTGCGTGTGTGTGTGTTTGTCCGTGTATAGGTGCAGGACTTTGGGCTACAGCACCTGTTTGGCATGAGGAGTCTACGTCTTCTCTCTCTCGCAGGTATTCACTCTCACTCTCTCATTCTCTCTGTCTCTCTCTCTGTCTCTCTCTCACTCTCTCTGTCTCTCAATTCAATTCAAGGGCTTTATCTCTCTCTCCCTATCTCTGTCTCTCTCCCTCTCTCTGTCTCTCTCTCTCTGTCTCTCTCTCTGTCTCTCTCTCTCTGTCTCTCTGTCTCTGTCTCTCTCTCTTTGTCTCTCTGTCTCTGTCTCTCTCTCTCTCTCTCTCTCTCTCTCTCTCTCTCTCTCTCTCTCTCTCTCTCTCTGCCTCTCTGCCTCTGTCTCTCTCTCTCTCTCTCTCTCTCTCTCTGTCTCCTCTCTCTCTCTCTCTCTCTGTCTCTCTCTCTCTCTCTCTCTCTCTCTCTCTCTCTGTCTCTCTCTCTCTCTCTCTCTCTCTCTCTCTCTCTCTCTCTCTCTCTCTCTCTCTCTCTCTCTCTCTCTCTCTCTCCCTCTGTCTCTCTCTGTCTCTCTCTCTCTCTCTCTCTCTCTCTCTCTCTCTCTCTCTCTCTCTCTCTCTCTCTCCCTCTCTGTCTCTCTGTCTCTCTCTCTCTCTCTCTCTCTCTCTCTCTCTCTGTCTCTCATTCTCAATTCAATCCAAGGGACAATTCAATCCAGGGGAAACGTATGTTTACATTGCCAAAGCGAATCGAAATGGATAAAAAAAGTGAAATAATCAATAAAAAATTGAAGTTCCAAAAGAATAAGTTCCAAAAGAATAAAGACATGTCAAATGTCATATCATGTCTATATATAAGTGTTGTAGCGATGTGTTAAAGGACACAAGAGAAAATAAATAAATATGGGTTGTATTTACAATTGTGTTTGTTCTACACTGGTTGCCCTTTTTCTGGTGGCAACAGGTCACACATCTTGCTGCTGTGATGCACACTGTGGTATTTCACCCAGTAGATATGGGAGTTTATCAACAGCAAACAATGGAATTCTTTGTGGGTCTGTGTAATCTGATGAGTAGTTTAAATTCAACACATTTTGCCATGGTGCTCTTATGCTATTTGAGAGATGAGTGGGGCCCCGTGGAAGTCGGGCCCCTGGGAATGTGCCCTGCGTGCGGTTGGTAACCCAGCCCTGCACTTACTTACCACTATCTCAACATTTACTATAATACTGTTACAGTAGCAGGTATTTACCTGGTCTACTTGTGTACCTGGTCTACAGGTTTACCTGGTCTACATGTTTACCTGGTCTGCATGTTTACCTGGTATACAGGTTTACCTGGTCTACAGGTTTATCTGGTCTGCATGTTTACCTGGTCTACAGGTTTACCTGGTCTGCATGTTTACCTGGTATACAGGTTTACCTGGTCTACAGGTTTATCTGGTCTGCATGTTTACCTGATCTACAGGTTTACCTGGTCTGCAGGTTTACCTGGTCTACAGGTTTACCCTGCAGGTTTTACCTACAGGTTTACCTGGTCTGCATGTTTACCTGGTCTACAGGTTTACCTGGTCTACAGGTTTACCTGGTCTGCATATTTACCTGGTCTACAGGTTTACCTGGTCTACAGGTTTACCTGGTCTACCGGTTTACCTGGTTTGCAGGTTTACCTGGTCTGCAGGTTTACCTGGTCTACATGTTTACCTGGTCTACAGGTTTACCTGGTCTGCATGTTTACCTGGTCTACACCTTGTCTGCATGTTTACCTGGTCTACAGGTTGACCTGGACTGCAGGTTTACCTGGTCTGCATGTTTACCTGGTCTACAGGTTTACCTGGTCTACAGGTTTTACCTGGTCTGCATATTTACCTGGTCTACAGGTTTACCTGGTCTACAGGTTTACCTGGTCTGCATGTTTACCTGGTCTACGGTTTACCTGGTTTGCAGGTTTACCTGGTCTGCAGGTTTACCTGGTCTACATGTTTACCTGGTCTACAGGTTTACCTGGTCTACATGTTTACCTGGTTACAGGTTTACCTGGTCTACATGTTTACCTGGTCTACATGTTTACCTTGTCTGCATGTTTACCTGGTCTACAGGTTGACCTGTTCTACATGTTTACCTGGTCTACAGGTTTACCTGGTCTACAGGTTTACCTGGTCTGCATGTTTACCTGGTCTACAGGTTTACCTGGTCTACAGGTTTACCTGGTCTGCATGTTTACCTGGTCTACAGGTTTACCTGGTCTACATGTTTACCTGGTCTACATATACAGTTCGTAAACTATTCAGACCCTTGACTTTTTCCACATATTGTTACGTTACAGCCTTATTCTAAAATGGATTAAACAGTTGTTCCCTCCACCTCATACCAATAATGACATCACAATACTATAATGACATAATGACATAATGACATCACAATAGCCCTATAATGACATCACAATACCCCAAATGACATCACAATACCCCATCACAAAATGACATCAAAATGACCCCATAATGACATCACAATACCCCATAATGACATCACAATACCCCATAATGACATCACAATACCCCATAATGACATCACAATACCCCATAATGACATCACAATACCCCATAATGACAAACAAAAAAACAGGTTTTTAGAATATTTTGCAAATATCACATTTCCATAAGTATTCAGACCCTTTAATCAGTACTTTGTTGAAGCACCTTTGGGAGCGACTACAGCCTCTAGTCTTCTTGGGTATGACGCTACAAGCTTGGCACAGCTGTATTTGGGGAGTTTATCCCATTCTTCTCTGCAGATTCTCTCAAGCTCTGTTAGGTTGGATGGGGAGCGTTGCTGCACAGCTATTTTCAGGTCTCTCCAGAGATGTTAGATCGGGTTCAAGTCCGGACTCTGGCTGGGCCACTCAAGGACATTGAGAGACTTGTCCCAAAGCCACTCCCGAGTTGTCTTTGCTGTGTGCTTAGGGTCATTGTCCTGTTGGAAGCTATAGAGCAGGTTTTCTTCAAGGATCTCTGTACTTTGCTCTGTTCATCTTTCCCTCCATCCTGACTAGTCTCCCAGTCCCTGCAGGTAAAAAACATTCCTACAGCAGGATGCTGCCACCACCATGCTTCACTGTAGGGATGGTGCCAGGTCTCCTCCAGATGTGACACTTGGCATTCAGGCCAAAGAGTTCAATCTTAGTTTCATCAGACCAGAGAATCTTGTTTCTCATGGTCTGAAAGTCCTTTAGATGCCTTTTGGCAAACTCCAAACGGGCTGTCATGTGCCTTTTACTGAGGAGTGGCTTCCGTCTGACCATAAAGGCCTGGAGTGCTGCAGAGATGGTTGTCCTTCTGGAAGGTTCTCCCATCTCCACAGAGGAACTATGGAGCTCTGTCAGAGTGATCATTGGGTTCTTGGTCACCTCCCTGACCAAGGCCCTTCTCCCCAATGGCTCAGTTTGGCCGGGTGGCCAGCCCTAGGAAGAGTCTTGGTGGTTCCAAACTTCTTCCATTTAAGAATGATGGAGGCCACTGTGTTCTTGGGGACCTTTAATGCTGCAGAATTTATTATTTTACTCTTCCCCAGATCTGTGCCTCGACACAATCCTGTCTTCAAGTTCTACGGACAATTCCTGCGACCTCATGGCTTGGTTTTTGCTCTGACATGCACTGTCAACTGTGGGACCTTATATAGACAGGTGTGTGCCTTTCCAAATCATGTCCAATCAATTGCATTTACCACAGGTGGACTCCAATCAAGTTGTAGAAACATCTCAAGGATGATCAATGGAAACAGGATACACTTGAGTTTTAATTTCAAGTCTCATAGCAAAGGGTCTGAATGCTTATGTAAAGAAGGTATTTCTGTATTTTTGTGTGTTTTTTTCCCAAATCCATTTTAGAATAAGGCTGTAACGTAACAAAATGTGAAAAAGGTCAAGGAGTCTGAATACTTTCTGAAGGCCCTCATAGGAACTACTGTTCCCCTCTCTTCCTCTCTGCTATGACCCCTCCAGTCTAAACCCTCATAGGAACTACTGGCCTTTGGTTTGATCACCACCACACAGTCGTTCCCTCTCTCTTCCTCTCTGCTATGACCCCTCCAGTCTAAACCCTCATAGGAACTACTGGCCTTTGGTTTGATCACCACCACACAGTCGTTCCCTCTCTCTTCCTGCTCTGCTATAGGACTACCCTCCAGTCTAAACCCTCATAGGAACTACTGGCCTTTGGTTTGATCACCACCACACAGTCGTTCCCTCTCTCTTCCTCTCTGCTATGACCCTCCAGTCTAAACCCTCATAGGAACTACTGGCCTTTGGTTTGATCACCACCACACAGTCTTAAACCCCCTCTCCTCTCTGCTATGACCCCTCCAGTCTAAACCCTCATAGGAACTACTGGCCTTTGGTTTGATCACCACCACACAGTCGTTCCCTCTCTCTTCCTCTCTGCTATGACCCCTCCAGTCTAAACCCTCATAGGAACTACTGGCCTTTGGTTTGATCACCACCACACAGTCGTTCCCTCTCTCTTCCTCTCTGCTATGACCCTCCAGTCCAAACCCTCATAGGAACTACTGGCCTTTGGTTTGATCACCACCACACAGTCGTTCCTCTCTCTTCCTATCTGCTATGACCCCTCCAGTCTAAACCCTCATAGGAACTACTGGCCTTTGGTTTGATCACCACCACACAGTCGTTCCCTCTCTCTTCCTCTCTGCTATAACCCCTCCAGTCTAAACGCAGATAGTCTGAACAGGGACAGAGGTCATCCAGGAGCTGGCATGTCCTCCTTCTCATCCATACTGAGGAAACTTCAAAGGAACCAACACACACGCACGCATGCACACACACGCATGCACACACACACACTCTTCCTCTACCTGGCTGCGTTAATCTATATGGTATTCTACAGAAGGAGAGAGTTCAGTATATCATCTCTGACTACAGTACATGAATCATCTCTGACTACAGTACATGAATCATCTCTGACTACAGGCTACAGTACATGAATCATCTCTGACTACAGTACATGAATCATCTCTGACTACAGTACATGAATCATCTCTGACTACAGGCTACAGTACATTAATCATCTCTGACTACAGGCTACAGTACATTAATCATCTCTGACAGTACATGAATCATCTCTGACTACAGTACATGAATCATCTCTGACTACAGTACATGAATCATCTCTGACTACAGTACATGAATCATCTCTGACTACAGTACATGAATCATCTCTGACTACAGTACATTAATCATCTCTGACTACAGTACATGAATCATCTCTGACTACAGTACATGAATCATCTCTGACTACAGTACATTAATCATCTCTGACTACAGTACATGAATCATCTCTGTCTACAGTACATGAATCATCTCTGACTACAGGCTACAGTACATGAATCATCTCTGACTACAGTACATGAATCATCTCTGACTACAGTACATGAATCATCTCTGACTACAGTACATTAATCATCTCTGACTACAGTACATTAATCATCTGACTACAGACTACAGTACATGAATCATCTCTGACTACAGTACATGAATCATCTCTGACTACAGTACATTAATCATCTCTGACTACAGTACATGAATCATCTCTGACTACAGTACATGAATCATCTCTGACTACAGTACATGAATCATCTCTGACTACAGGCTACAGTACATGAATCATCTCTGACTACAGGCTACAGTACATGAATCATCTCTGACTACAGTACATGAATCATCTCTGACTACAGTACATGAATCATCTCTGACTACAGAACATTAATCATCTCTGACTACAGGCTACAGTACATGAATCATCTCTGACTACAGGCTACAGTACATTAATCATCTCTGACTACAGTACATGAATCATCTCTGACTACAGTACATTAATCATCTCTGACTACAGGCTACAGTACATGAATCATCTCTGACTACAGGCTACAGTACATTAATCATCTCTGACTACAGTACATGAATCATCTCTGACTACAGTACATTAATCATCTCTGACTACAGTACATTAATCATCTCTGACTACAGTACATGAATCATCTCTGACTACAGTACATGAATCATCTCTGACTACAGGCTACAGTACATGAATCATCTCTGACTACAGTACATGAATCATCTCTGACTACAGTACATTAATCATCTCTGACTGAATCAGGCTCAGTACATGAATCATCTCTGACTACAGTACATGAATCATCTCTGACTACAGGCTACAGTACATGAATCATCTCTGACTACAGTACATGAATCATCTCTGACTACAGTACATGAATCATCTCTGACTACAGTACATTAATCATCTCTGACTACAGTACATTAATCATCTCTGACTACATTAATCATCTCTGACTACAGGCTACAGTACATGAATCATCTCTGACTACAGGCTACAGTACATGAATCATCTCTGACTACAGTACATGAATCATCTCTGACTACAGTACATGAATCATCTCTGACTACAGTACATGAATCATCTCTGACTACAGTACATGAATCATCTCTGACTACAGTACATGAATCATCTCTGACTACAGTACATGAATCATCTCTGACTACAGTACATTAATCATCTCTGACTACAGTACATGAATCATCTCTGACTACAGTACATTAATCATCTCTGACTACAGGCTACAGTACATTAATCATCTCTGACTACAGTACATGAATCATCTCTGACTACAGTACATGAATCATCTCTGACTACAGTACATTAATCATCTCTGACTACAGTACATTAATCATCTCTGACTACAGTACATGAATCATCTCTGACTACAGTACATGAATCATCTCTGACTACAGTACATGAATCATCTCTGACTACAGTACATGAATCATCTCTGACTACAGTACATGAATCATCTCTGACTACAGGCTCCAGTACATGAATCATCTCTGACTACAGGCTCCAGTACATGAATCATATCTGAATACAGGCTCCAGTACATTACAATGTGTGTGTGAGGAGAGGAAGCATTTTGTAGACTATTGAGAAGCAGTCATCCACAGAGGGGCTGTTTCCTAATTGATTGATTGTTCACCCGTTTACTACTTCCCACAAATCTGAAAGCATTGGATTGGTGGAGACCTGGGGCTAGTGGGAGTTTCCACCATGTTTCTCACACCAGTCATTTCCTGTCAATTCAGTGAAGGGAAGTGAACAAGTGCATTTTTTTTAAGGAAGGAGAGATAATTGGTTACACAACCATATGGGGAGAATCTTAATTGCATTTCCTTGATTTCCGTCCTCCTTCCAGAACCCATTCAATGAGAAGGTTCATCCCCTCTGTACCTTCTCATCCAAAAGGTTTTGACAAGGAGAGGAGAGAGGACATACAATTAAGATGCATGGACTTCCTGTGTTTCTCCTCTGTCCTGTCTGTCTCTGCACCACTCCTCCCCCTGCTGACCAACTCTGGTATCTCAGGAAAGCTCATTATTCAGACTGTGTTTCTCCTCTGTCCTGTCTGTCTCTGCTCCACTCCTCCCCCCTGCTGACCAACTCTGGTATCTCAGGAAAACTCATTATTCAGATTGAATGGAATGTTTGGATTGCTATATAATGATAGGATATTTAGAATGATGGAATGATAGAATGTTTAGAATGATAGAATGTTTAGAATTATATAATATTTAGAATGATAGAATATTTAGAATGATAGAATAGATAGAATGATATAATGATTGAATAGATAGAATGATAGAATGATTGAATAGATAGAATATTTAGAATGATAGAATAGATAGAATGATAGAATGATTGAATAGATAATAAAATAATTAATTAAGATAGAATATTTAGAAACCCAAGTCAGACTTTTACCATCTACTATATTAGTCTGACTTGGGTTTCTGTCCTCTAGACTTTTACCATCTACTATATTAGTCTGACTTGAATTTGAATAGATAGAATATTTAGAATGATGAATAGATAGAATGATTCTCTTTCTCTCTTCAAAATAATTAATTCTCCCTCCTCCCTCCTCCCCATCTCTCTCTTTCTTTTTCTCTCTTCTCTCTGCCTCCCTCCCCATCTCTCTTTCTCTCTCTCTGCCTTCCCTCCCCATCTCTCTCTCTCTCTGCCTCCCTCCCCATCTCTCTCTTTCTCTCTTCTCTCTGCCTCCCTCCTCCCCATCTCTCTCTTTCTCTCCTCTCTCTCTGCCTCCCTCCCCATCTCTCTCCTTTCTCTCTTTCCTCTCTCTCTCTCTGCCTCCCTCCCCATCTCTCCCTCCCCATCTCTCTCTTTCTCTCTTCTCTCTGCCTCCCTCCTCCCCATCTCTCTCTTTCTCTCTTTCTCTCTGCCTCCCTCCCCATCTCTCTCTTTCTCTCTCTCTCTGCCTCCCTCCCCATCTCTCTCTTTCTCTCCTCTCTCTGCCTCCCTCCCCATCTCTCTCTTTTCTCTCTTCTCTCTGCCTCCCTCCCCATCTCTCTCTCTTTCTCTCCTCTCTCTGCCTCCCTCCCCATCTCTCTCTTGCTCTCCTCTCTCTGCCTCCTCCCCATCTCTCTCTTTCTCTCCTCTCTCTGCCTCCCTCCCCATCTCTCTCTTGCTCTCCTCTCTCTGCCTCCCTCCCCATCTCTCTCTTTCTCTCCTCTCTCTGCCTCCCTCCCCATCTCTCTCTTGCTCTCCTCTCTCTGCCTCCCTCCCCATCTCTCTCTCTTTCTCTCCCCTCTCTCTGCCTCCCTCCCCATCTCTCTCTTGCTCTCCCCCTCTCTGTGCCTCCTCCCCATCTCTCTCTTTCTCTCTTCTCTCTGCCTCCCTCCCCATCTCTCTCTTTCTCTCCTCTCTCTGCCTCCTCCCCATCTCTCTCTCTTGCTCTCCTCTCTCTGCCTCCCTCCACATCTCTCTCTTTTCTCCTCTCTCTGCCTCTCCCCATCTCTCTCTTGCTCTCCTCTCTCTGCCTCCCTCCCCATCTCTCTCTTTCTCTCCTCTCTCTGCCTCCCTCCCCATCTCTCTCTTTCTCTCCTCTCTCTGCCTCCCTCCCCATCTCTCTCTTTCTCTCCTCTCTCTGCCTCCCTCCCCATCTCTCTCTTTCTCTCTTCTCTTTGCCTCCCTCCCTCCACATCTCTCTCTTTCTCTCCTCTCTCTGCCTCCCTCCCCATCTCTCTTTCTCTTTCTCTCTTCTCTCTGCTTTCTCTCCTTTCTCTGCTTCTCCTCTCTCTCATGCTCCTCTCTCCACCTCTCATCTCTATCTGCCCCACCTCTCTATCTCTGCCCCCCAGGTTGTCCACTCCTAACCACTACAGGTCTATCTGGTTTGATCCAGATCCAGGATCTAGAGGAGTTGGAGTTGACCAACTGTCCTGGAGCCACAGCCGAACTCTTCAAGTACTACTCACTACACCTGACACGCTGCATGGTCATCGAGTAGCCCCCCTCGGATACCATCACACCCCCCTCTAACCTACCACCTTATCCAACTACCAACTGACCTGCCTACCAATCCCCGACCCCAACTACCGACCACTCCATTACTTCAGCCCAACGAACGCAGAGGAGGAATGATGACGATGTCGATGGAGCCAGCCACGATCTCTGCTCCAGCCAGGATCTCTGCTCCAGCCAGGATCTCTGCTCCAGCCAGGATCTCTGCTCCAGCTAGGATCTCTGCTCCAGCTAGGATCTCTGCTCCAGCTAGGATCAACCAGGGAACGTTTACAGGAAAGAGGGATTTTTTGTAGAGGGATAAACTATTTAAAATAAAAAAGTGAGTTTATTGGATCAGAGGATGTTCTGTACAGACCAGACAGGACAGTTTAACATGGCTGTGATGGACTCCAAGTGGAGAAAGGGATAAGTCTGGGACGCACAGGATCATTGAACACACACACACACACTGTACACACACACACACTGTACACACACACACACACACTGTACACACACACACACTGTACACACACACTGTACACACACTGTACACACACACACACACACACACACACACACACACACACACACACACACACACACACACACACACACACACACACACACACACACACACTGTACACACACACACACACACACACTGTACACACACACACACACACACACACACACACACACACACACACACACACACACACACACACACACACACACACACACACACACACACACACACACACACACACACACACACACACTGTACACACACACACACACACACACACACACTGTACACACACACAACACTGTAAACACACACACAAAGGGAACTCCACCAGACGACCAGACGGTGACATCTCCGTGTCTCTCTGTGTGAGAATGGGGCGACGTCAGACCCTCTCCTCTCCATGTCTTAGCAAAGAACTAAAGAAGAAAAATGCCTCTGTGGAATAACGCGCCAGAGCTGCACGCTTACCTGCTCGTTGTCATGCCGATTCATCTCTCTCTTTTTGTTGTTGATATTACTACTACTATTATTTTATTTTTGTAAACATTATTTTGGGAATCTGAGGACAACTGAGAATGAATTCCTGTGTGGAGGGAGGATACGTGTCTGAGGCTTTACAGTACAGGACAAAAACAACTACACTACCCAGGAAACACTGGGGTTTTGGAAGGTCAATCCTGATGATTCTACCCAGAGGTCACCTGATCAGACCCTACAGAGGTCAGGGTCAGGACAGACTGAGACTACAGAGACTCTATTCCACGTTACATACACTAGCTGATGCTGATTGGTTATAAGCTTGGCCTTACCTACCATTCTGTTTGCCCTTCCATTCTGTGGTCAGTTTAGTATCAGTGGTTAGATGGGAGAGGAGGGCAAGTTATATGCATCCATTTGTGCCATGGTTTTACCTCCGGCATCATGACTTACTTCAACGTCTTGATGCTATGTACTCGTTTACACTGTCCGTTACAGTTATACACACACACACACACACACACACACACACACACACACACACACACACACACACACACACACACACACACACACACACACACACACACACACACACACACACACACACACACGGCGTTGTGTCTCTGAATCAACTCAATACAACTGACTCTGTGTGTGAAACTGAGGACGTTCCACAACGGTGAGGGAGGGAACGATGGCCTCCAGTTATATTGGAGATTTAAGACCAGGTTAACAACTGATACAGGGTCAGATATTTTGACTTTTCTCCTAATGGCCAAGGTTAGGATGTGGGTAGAGCAAGCTGATCCTAGATCTGTGAATATGAGTCCCCTAATGGTTAAAGGTTAGGATGTGGTAGAGCAAGCTGATCCTAGATCTGTGAATATGAGCAACGTCTACCCTGACCACTACTACGACTGAGCCCTTTACCCAGCATGCTTTGTGGTCCTCATTCAAGATGGCGGCTCTGTCAAAAGGGCCAAGTTTTGCAGTCCTTGTAATAATCTCATTTCTATTATAAACTTCACCTGGTGAACCAGCTCTCCTTACTGCTGTGTGTGTGTGTGTGTGTGTGTGTGTGTGTGTGTGTGTGTGTGTGTGTGTGTGTGTGTGTGTGTGTGTGTGTGTGTGTGTGTGTGTGTGTGAGGGGGGGTCCTCAGCTTGCTTCCTTCTGAGGATTTGATTCATAATGACTTCCTGGTTGAGTTGACTGTAACAGGTGATTCATAAGGACGTCCAGGTTGAGTTGACTGTAACAGTTGATTCATAAGGACGTCCAGGTTGAGTTGACTGTAACAGTTGATTCATAAGGACTTCCTTCTAACAGTTGATTCATAAGAACGTCCAGGTTGGAGTTGACCAGTTGATTCATAAGGACGTCCAGGTTGAGTTGACTGTAACAGTTGATTCATAAGGACGCCCAGGTTGTTGACTGTAACAGTTGGCGTAAGGACGTCCAGGCTGAGTTGACTTCATAAGAACGTCCAGGTTGAGTTGACTGTAACAGTTGATTCATAAGGACGTCAGGTTGAGTTGACTGTAACAGTTGATTCATAAGAACGTCCAGGTTGAGTTGACTAACAGTTGATTCCATAAGGATCCAGGTTGAGTTGACTGTAACAGTTGATTCATAAGGGCGTCCAGGTTGAGTTGACTGTAACAGTTGATTCATAAGGACGTCCAGGTTGAGTTGACTGTAACAGTTGACAGACGTCAGGTTACAGTTGACTGTACACAGGGTTGATTCATAATGACGTTAGGTACGGTTGACTGTAACAGTTGATTCATAAGGGCACACCACACACACACAGTTGACTGTAACACATCACACACACACACACACACACACACACACACACACACACACACACACACACACACACACACACACAGACCCCCAGGCAGACAGCTGTTGTAACATTCCTTCAGCTCCAGTCCTAAAGATAACAGTCTGTCTCTCAGGTGGAGGTGACAGGGGATGATATGGGTGAGGTAGAGGTACAGGTAGAGGTACAGGTAGATTTCTCATGCTATATAGAGGTACACACACAGATAACACACACACACACACACACACACACACACACACACACACACACACACACACACACACACACACACACACACACACACACACACACACACACACACACACACACACACACACACACACACACACACACAGACCCCCAGGCAGACAGTTGTAACAGATAGAGTCCTAAAGATAGTACTTGGCTCTCAGGTGGAGGTGACAGATAGAGGTACAGATAGAGGTACAGGTAGAGGTACAGGTAGAGGTACAGATAGAGGTACGGATAGAGGTACGGATAGAGGTAGTAGAGGTACAGATAGAGGTACAGATAGAGGTACAGATAGAGGTACAGATAGAGTACAGGTAGAGGTACAGGTAGAGGTACAGATAGGAGGCATTTGATAGGAGGTACGGATAGAGGTACAGGATAGAGGTACAGGTAGAGGTACAGATAGAGGTACAGGTAGAGGTACAGGTAGAGGTACAGATAGAGTACAGGTAGAGGTACAGGTAGAGTACAGGTAGAGGTACAGGCCAACCCAGCCCTCCTCCCCCAGCCAATAGCAGGTTCTAGGTATTTCTGCTTTTAAAGGCATTATCCCATTGAGCCACTGTATGTAGTGTTTTACCGTGGAGGGATCTCCCTGAACCCGGAAACATTGCCTTGAAAAGCCTCACTGCCTCTCTAACCTTAAGTATTCATGTAGTGAGCTTGAGGGTTCCTGACTGTCTGGTTTCCTGCTTCACACAAACACTACAGGCTTTTAATCAACTGGTCCCACTTTGATTTATTCACCTTCGATGACGTGCTGTACATAATGTATTTATCTATTTATTTATTTATTTATTGACTGAGGATTGTGATTGGTTGAGACAGTCTTTCAGCCAAACAGACCCATTTAAAGCTGAGCCTGTTGGTTTGTCGTGTGTCATGATACTGGTCACGTGGGTGGCTCATTTAGGTTCGGCAAATCTGAAATGGCTCCCTATTACCTATTGTAGTGCACTACTTTTGAGCCAAAAGAAGTGCCCATTTGAGGAAGGAATATGTATAGGAATAGTAAAGGAATAAGAGGAGCTTTTGAGCAATACCCAAGAACATATTCCTATATAAAACAAGTCAACTACTTGACCAATAGGAGGGATTCTAGCTCTTAGCTGTGGCTGATTCTGGCTCTTAGCTGTGGCTGCTAGGGGATTCCTAGCTCTTAGCTGTGGCTGGCTGGGGATTCTAGCTCTTAGCTGTGGCTGCTAGGGATTCTGGCTCTTAGCTGTGGCTGCTGGGGATTCTAGCTCTTAGCTGTGGCTGCTAGATTCTAGCTCTTAGCTGTGGCTTGCTGGGGATTCTAGCTCTTAGCTGTGGCCGCTAGATTCTAGCTCTTAGCTGTGGCTGCTAGGGGATTCCTAGCTCTTAGCTGTGGCTGCTAGATTCTAGCCTTAGCTGTGGCTGCTGGGGATTCTAGCTCTTAGCTGTGGCTGCTAGGGGATTCTAGCTCTTAGCTGTGGCTGCTGGGGGATTCTAGCTCTTAGCTGTGGCTGCTAGGGGATTCCTAGCTCTTAGCTGTGGCTGCTGGGGGATTCCTAGCTCTTAACCTAGAGTTCTGGCTGTGGTCTGCTAGGGATTCTAGCTCTTAGCTGTGGCTGCTGGTCCTTGGCTGTGGCTGCTGGGATTCTAGCTCTTAACTGCTGGTCCACTAGGGATTCTAGCTCTTAGCTGGCTGGTCCACTAGGGGATTCTAGCTCTTAGCTGTGGCTGCTGGGGATTCTAGCTCTTAACTATGGCTGCTGGTCCACTAGGGATTCTAGCTCTTAGCTGTGGCTGCTGGTCCACTAGGGGATTCTAGCTAGCTTAACTGCTGGTCCACTAGGGATTCTAGCCTTAGCTGTGGCTGCTGGTCCACTAGGGATTCTAGCTCTTAACTGTGGCTGCTGGTCCACTAGGGATTCTAGCTCTTAGCTGCTGGTCCACTAGGGGATTCTAGCTCTTAGCTGTGGCTGCTGGTCCACTAGGGGATTCTAGCTCTTAACTGCTGGTCCACTGGGGATTCTAGCTCTTGCTGGTCCACTGTGGCTGCTGGTCCACTAAGGATTCTAGCCTTAGCTGTGGCTGCTGGTCCACTAGGGGATTCCTGGCTCTTAGCTGCTGGTCCACTAGGGTGATTCTAGCTCTTAACTATGGCTGCTGGTCCACTAGGGTTCTAGCTCTTAACTGCTGGTCCACTAGGGGGCTCTTAACTGTTGGTCCACTAGGGTTCTAGCTCTTAACTGCTGGTCCACTAGGGGATTCTAGCTCTTTAGCTGTGGCTGCTGGTCCACTAGAGGATTCTAGCTCTTAGCTGTTGGTCCACTAGGGATTCTAGCTCTTAACTGCTGGTCCACTGGGGGATTCCTAGCTCTTAACTGCTGGTCCACTAGGATTCTAGCTCTTAGCTGCTGGTCCACTGGGTGATTCTAGCCTAGCTGTGACTGCTGGTCCACTAGGGGATTCTAGCTCTAACTGCTGGTCCACTGGGTGATTCTAGGCTCTTGGCTGCTGGTCCACTGGGGATTCTAGCTCTTAGCTGCTGGTCCACTAGGGATTCTAGCTCTAGCTGCTGCTGGTCCACTAGGGGATTCTAGCTCTTAGCTGCTGGTCCACTAGGGGATTCTAGCCTTTAACTGCTGGTCCACTAGGGACTCTAGCTCTTAGCTGCTGGTCCACTGGGGATTCTAGCTCTTAGCTGGCTGGCTGGTCCACTAGGTGATTCTAGCTCTTAACTGTGGCTGCTGGTCCACTGGGTGATTCTAGCTCTTAACTGTGGCTGCTGGTCCACTGGGTGATTCTAGCTCTTAGCTGCTGGTCACTAGGGGATTCTAGCTAACTTAACTGCTGGTCCACTAGGGGATTCTAGCTCTTAGCTGTGGCTGCTGGTCCACTAGGGATTCTAGCTCTTAGCTGCTGGTCCACTAGGGGATTCCTAGCTCTTAGCTGTGGCTGCTGGTCCACTAGGGGATTCTAGCTCTTACTGCTGTCCACTAGGGGATTCTAGCTCTAACTGCTGGTCCACTAGGGGATTCTAGCTCTTAACCGCTGGTCCACTAGGGATTCTTAGCCTAGCTGCTGGTCCACTAGGGGATTCTAGCTCTTAGCTGTGGCTGCTGGTCCACTAGGGGATTCTAGCTCTTAGCTGTGGCTGCTGGTCCACTGGGGATTCTAGCTCTTAGCTGCTGGTCCACTAGGGGATTCCTAGCTCTTAGCTGTGGCTGCTGGTCCACTGGGGATTCTAGCTCTTAGCTGCTGGTCCACTGTGGCTGCTGGTCCACTGGGGATTCTAGCTCTTAGCTGCTGGTCCACTAGGGGATTCCCTAGCTCTTAGCTGTGGCTGCTGGTCCACTGGGTGATTCTAGCTCTTAGCTGCTAGTCCACTGGGGATTCTAGCTCTTAACTGTTGGTCCTAGGGATTCTGGTCACTAGGGGATTCTAGCTCTTAGCTGCTGGTCCACTAGGGATTCTAGCTCTTAGCTGCTGGTCCACTAGGGATTCTAGCTGCTGGTCCACTGGGTGATTCTAGCTAACTTGGCTGCAGGTCCACTGGGTGATTCTATTTTAGCTCTTGGCTGCTGGTCCACTAGGGGGATTCTAATGCTAGCTGTGGCTGCTGGTCCACTGGGGATTATAGCTCTTAGCTGTGGCTGCTGGTCCTGGGGGATTCCTGGCTCTTAGCTGTGGCTGCTGGTCCACTAGGTGATTCTAGCTCTTAGCTGCTGGTCCACTAGGGGATTCTAGCTCTTAGCTGTGGCTGCTGGTCCACTAGGGGATTCTAGCTCTTAGCTGCTGGTCCACTAGGGGATTCTAGCTCTTAGCTGCTGGTCCACTAGGGGATTCTAGCTCTTAGCTGCTGGTCCACTAGGGGATTCTAGCTCTTAGCTGTGGCTGCTGGTCCACTAGGGGATTCTAGCTCTTAGCTGTGGCTGCTGGTCCACTAGGGGATTCTAGCTCTTAGCTGTGGCTGCTGGTCCACTAGGGGATTCTAGCTCTTAGCTGTGGCTGCTGGTCCACTAGGGGATTCTAGCTCTTAGCTGTGGCTGCTGGTCCACTAGGGGATTCTAGCTCTTAGCTGCTGGTCCACTAGGGGATTCTAGCTCTTAGCTGTGGCTGCTGGTCCACTAGGGGATTCTAGCTCTTAGCTGCTGGTCCACTAGGGGATTCTAGCTCTTAGCTGCTGGTCCACTAGGGGATTCTAGCTCTTAGCTGCTGGTCCACTAGGGGATTCTAGCTCTTAGCTGCTGGTCCACTAGGGGATTCTAGCTCTTAGCTGCTGGTCCACTAGGGGATTCTAGCTCTTAGCTGTGGCTGCTGGTCCACTAGGGGATTCTAGCTCTTAGCTGTCTGGGTCCACTAGGGGATTCTAGCTCTTAGCGCTGCTGGTCCACTAGGGGATTCTAGCTCTTAGCTGCT
>NW_025749031.1:0-28385 GCF_021184085.1 Oncorhynchus gorbuscha
GAGACTAGGCCTAACAGTGTCTGAAATCCCAAACCTAGAACAGCAGCTGGAACGTTGTGGAAGGCAGGGCAACCCGTCTGCTTAGCGAGACTAGGCCTAACAGTGTCTGAAATCCCAAACCTAGAACAGCAGCTGGAACGTTGTGGAAGGCAGGGCAACCCGTCTGCTTAGCGAGACTAGGCCTAACAGTGTCTGAAATCCCAAACCTAGAACAGCAGCTGGAACGTTGTGGAAGGCAAGGCAACCCGTCTGCTTAGCGAGACTAGGCCTAACAGTCTCTGAAATCCCAAACCTAGAACAGCAGCTGGAACATTGTGGAAGGCAGGGCAACCCGCCTGCTTAGCTAGACTAGGCCTAACAGTCTCTGAAATCCCAAACCTAGAACAGCAGCTGGAACATTGTGGAAGGCAGGGCAACCCGTCTGCTTAGCGAGACTAGGCCTAACAGTGTCTGAAATCCCAAACCTAGAACAGCAGCTGGAACGTTGTGGAAGGCAGGGCAACCCGTCTGCTTAGCGAGACTAGGCCTAACAGTGTCTGAAATCCCAAACCTAGAACAGCAGCTGGAACATTGTGGAAGGCAGGGCAACCCGTCTGCTTAGCGAGACTAGGCCTAACAGTCTCTGAAATCCCAAACCTAGAACAGCAGCTGGAACATTGTGGAAGGCAGGGCAACCCGCCTGCTTAGCTAGACTAGGCCTAACAGTCTCTGAAATCCCAAACCTAGAACAGCAGCTGGAACATTGTGGAAGGCAGGGCAACCCGTCTGCTTAGCGAGACTAGGCCTAACAGTGTCTGAAATCCCAAACCTAGAACAGCAGCTGGAACATTGTGGAAGGCAGGGCAACCCGTCTGCTTAGCGAGACTAGGCCTAACAGTGTCTGAAATCCCAAACCTAGAACAGCAGCTGGAACGTTGTGGAAGGCAGGGCAACCCGTCTGCTTAGCGAGACTAGGCCTAACAGTGTCTGAAATCCCAAACCTAGAACAGCAGCTGGAACGTTGTGGAAGGCAGGGCAACCCGTCTGCTTAGCGAGACTAGGCCTAACAGTGTCTGAAATCCCAAACCTAGAACAGCAGCTGGAACGTTGTGGAAGGCAAGGCAACCCGTCTGCTTAGCGAGACTAGGCCTAACAGTCTCTGAAATCCCAAACCTAGAACAGCAGCTGGAACATTGTGGAAGGCAGGGCAACCCGCCTGCTTAGCGAGACTAGGCCTAACACTGATTAAACCTACACCCTGTTATTAACATTTGGGCAAATGGACCTCTAACACTAAATTCCTTAGGGCTTTCCTCATCATGGCCTATCTGTCCAGGCCAGCTGACAGTTGACTTACGAGGCAGTAGACTGCATGTTATGACCGCACATAGATAGAATCTATCTACATGACATGTGTCACTTCAAACATGTGTAAGTCTTTTGGGCTCCCGAGTGGGGGAGCGATCTAAGGCACTGCATCTCAGTGCTAGAGGCGTCACTACAGACCCTGGTTTGATCCCGGGCTGTATCGCAACTTGAGCCGTGATTGGGAGTCCCATAGGGAGGCGCACAATTGTCCCAGCATGCGACAGGGTTTGGCTCCGGGAGGCCGTCATTAAATAAAGTTTGTTCTTTAACTGACTGGCCAGTTAATCTTCTAGTTCAGTGCCATAACAAGTTTGGTTGGATTCCACAGGTTTAGGTTTCTAGTTAGTTTTTGGGGGTTTCTATCTGAAAATGTAATAATAATGTCCTCTCTATGTTGCTGCTACTCGCAGTAGATGGTGTGTGTACAGGTTTAAACAAACAATGTCATCTTGCAACAGCTGAAGGCTTGCTGTAAGTGTTCTTGTGTTGTGGACCTGACAGGCTTACTGTACGTGTTCTTGTGTTGTGGACCTTGATAGCAAGACAGGTTTGCCATCATACCTGGGTGTTATGTCAGGAAGTTACCTAGTGAACATTTAATAGAAACACTTTGCTCTATCATCAACAGAGCAGAGGAGGTCGTGTGAGTCTCACATTAAAGTTGTTAGACTAGAGTGAGTTTTAGCTAGCAGGTTAGCTAACATAATAGGAATCAATGGTGTTTTTAAAAAATCACTGAGAAAGCTGTTAAGCTAGCGAGACACAACTTCACAATAAAAACAAATTGCCCACTTTTATTGATAGTGATATATATCTTCTTTTTTTAAATGCACTACCACGTTATTTCAACCTCTCTATTTCACGTTATTATGAAATGAAGCTTAGCTAGTTAGCTCAAGTCAACCGGCATAATTAACCGACGGCCTTTGCTAGCCTAGCTAGCCACTGTTAGCTAACACCAGTGTTACCAAAGACAGGACAGTAAAACGTTGTGTGATATATTACCATGCTTTTAGTTCAGGCGGACACCGTCATTTTACAAGCAAAGCCGCTAACAACAAGCTGGTAAAAACAACAGCAGCAGGAGAGGTGGCACTTACCCAAAACGGGTCGGAACCGTCCGCACTGCAGAACTTGTCCAAACCCATTCGCGGTTGATCCAGTTCTCCTCTGATAATTCGGGTTAACGGCGCTACCGCTTTGCTTTGGTTTCATAAGCGCACTTCTGTTGGCGCTCCTGTAAACAAAGATAGAAGGTTACCGCTAGGGGCGCTGTAACTACTGATCTCTGGTTTAGCTGGTGTGTGTGTGTGTGTGTGTGTGTGTGTGTGTGTGTGTGTGTGTGTGTGTGTGTGTGTGTGTGTGTGTGTGTGTGT
The DNA here is from genome assembly GCF_021184085.1 of Oncorhynchus gorbuscha. NCBI lineage: Eukaryota > Metazoa > Chordata > Actinopteri > Salmoniformes > Salmonidae > Oncorhynchus > Oncorhynchus gorbuscha. The sequence continues at coordinate 2,724 of NW_025749031.1, forward strand.
GTGTGTGTGTGTGTGTGTGTGTGTGTGTGTGTGTGTGTGTGTGCTGTCACATGTTATTTGACTCTGTGGGGGGCCACGGCTGGTGTGCATGAATAACACAACCTCTGGGATAACATTTACATTTACATTTACATTTAAGTCATTTAGCAGACGCTCTTATCCGAAACGACTTACAAATTGGTGCATTCACCTTATATGACATCAGTGGAACAGTCACTTACAATAACGTGCAAATAGCACACTTTCCCAATGGGTCCTGGTCAAAAGTAGTGCACTATAGGGAATGAGGTGTGTGTGTAACAACAGTGTATCAACAGGGGCCCTCAGAAAGTAGTCACGCCTTGACTTTATCCATATTATGTTGTGTTACAGCCTGAATTCAAAAATGGATTGTGTCCCCTAGTCTACACACAGTATCCCATAATGGAATTATGAATGAAGACATTTTTTACAAAAATAATTTTAAAAATGAAAAGCTGAAATGTCTTGAAGCAATAAGTATTCAACTCCTTTGTTATGGAAACGCTGAAATAAGTTCAGGAGTAACAATGTGCTTAACAAGTCACATAATAAGTTGCATGGACTCTGACTGCAATAATAGTGTTTAAGATCATTTTGAAATGACTACCCCACCTCTTTACTCTACACATATAATTATCTGTACGGTCCCTCAGTCGAGCAGTAAATTTCAAGCACAGATTCAACCACAAATAAGAGGGAGGTTTTCCAATGCCCAGCAAAGAACGGCAACTATTGGTAGATGGGAATGAAAAAAATATATTCCTTTTCAGCATGGTGCAGTTATTACTTCCACTTTGGATGGTGTATCAATACACCCAGTCACTACAAAGATACAGGCGCACTTCCTAACTCAGTTGCCAGAGAGGAAGGAAACCGCTCAGGGAGGAAACCGCTCAGGGAGGAAACTGCTCACGGAGGAAACCGCTCAGGGAGGAAACCACTCAGGGAGGAAACCGCTCAGGGAGGAAACCGCTCAGGGAGGAAACCGCTCATGAAGCTAATGGTGACTGAAAACAGTTACAGAGTTTAATGGCTGCGATCGGAGAAAACTGAGGATGGACAAACAATATTGTAGTTACTCCACAATACTAACATAAATGAGTCACAGCTCTTAGAGACTCACCCAGAAGGACTCCCAGCTCTGAGAGACTCACCCAGAAATACTCCCAGCTCTGAGAGACTCACCCAGAAGGACTCCCAGCTCTGAGAGACTCACCCAGAAATACTATCAGCTCTGAGAGACTCACCCAGAAATACTCCCAGCTCTTAGAGACTCGCCCAGAAGGACTCACAGCTCTTAGAGACTCACCCAGAAATACTCCCAGCTCTTAGAGACTCACCCAGAAGGACTCACAGCTCTTAGAGACTCACCCAGAAGGACTCACAGCTCTTAGAGACTCACCCAGAAATACTCACAGCTCTTAGAGACTCACCCAGAAATACTCACAGCTCTTAGACTCACCCAGAAATACTCACAGCTCTTAGAGACTCACCCAGAAGGACTCACAGCTCTTAGAGACTCACCCAGAAATACTCACAGCTCTTAGAGACTCACCCAGAAATACTCACAGCTCTTAGACTCACCCAGAAATACTCACAGCTCTTAGAGACTCACCCAGGAAATACTCACAGCTCTAGAGACTCTCACCCAAAAATACTCTGCAGGCTCTTAGAGTCTCACCCAAGAACTCACAGCTCTTAGAGACTCACCCAGAAATACTCAGCTAGAGACTGAGACGCACAGCTCTTAGAGACTCACCCAAAGACTCACAGCTCTTAGAGACTCACCCAGAAAGACTCACAGCTCTTAGAGACTCACCCAGAAGGACTCACAGCTCTTAGAGACTCACCAGAAAGACTCCCAGCTCTTAGAGACTCACCCAGAAAGACTCACAGCTCTTAGAGACTCACCCAGAAATACTCACAGCTCTTAGAGACTCACCCAGAAATAGTCACAGCTCTTAGAGACTCACCCAGAAGGTGATTCTAACATGTATTCACTCAGGAGGTTGAATATTTATCTAATTAGGATATATTACCGTTTTATTTTCCATGAATAAAATATAAAAATATAAAAAATGTTTGAAATTACCGATTATTTTGTGTAAATCGTTGACAAGCAAAATTACAATTTAACCCATTTTAATATGACTTTATAACACAACAAAATATGAAAAACATCAAAGTGAGGGAATACTTTCTGAAGGCACTGTAGTTCACCCCCACATCCTGGCTGCTGTCTCATCCATACAAGGCATTGTATGTGTCCCTAATGGCACCGTATTCCTTACACAGTGCACTACTCTGGTCAAAAGTAGTGCACTGTGTAGGAAAAAATGGTGCCATTTGGGATGCAAAACATACCACTGCTGTCTCATCCTTATATGGTCCTTTTTCCCTTGGGTCAGTTTGATCATTTGAATAACCATACAGAGAGATACCGTGTACTAGGCCTGGAGAGCTACAGACAGATGCCGTGGCACTAGGCCTGAGAGCTACAGAGAGATACCGTGTGGCACTAGGCCTGAGAGCTACAGAGAGATACCGTGTGGCACTAGGCCTGGAAGAGCTACAGAGAGATACCGTGTGGCACTAGGCCTGGAGAGCTACAGAGAGATACCGTGTGGCACTAGGCCTGGAGAGCTACAGAGAGATACCGTGTGGCACTAGGCCTGGAGAGCTACAGAGAGATACCGTGTGGCACTAGGCCTGGAGAGCTACAGAGAGATAGGCCTGGAGAGCTACAAGGAATACAGTGGCACTAGGCCTGGAGAGCTACAGAGAGAGATACCGTGTGGCACTAGGCCTGGAGAGCTACAGAGATACCGTGTGGCACTAGGCCTGGAGAGCTACAGAGAGATACGTGTGGCACTAGGCCAGGAGAGCTACAGAGATACCGTGTGGCACCAGGGCCTGGAGAGCTACAGAGAGATACCGTGTGGCACTAGGCCTGGAGAGCTACAGAGAGATACCGTGTGGCACTAGGCCTGGAGAGCTACAGAGAGATACCGTGTAGCACTAGGCCTGGAGAGCTACAGAGATACCGTGTGGCACTAGGCCTGGAGAGCTACAGAGAGATACCGTGTGGCACTAGGCCTGGAGAGCTACAAGAGGATACCGTGTGGCACTAGGCCTGGAGAGCTACAGAGAGATACCGTGTGGCACTAGGCCTGGAGAGCTACAGAGATACCGTGTGGCACTAGGCCTGGAGAGCTACAGAGAGATACCGTGTGGCTCTAGGCCTGGAGAGCTACAGAGAGATACCGTGTGGCACTAGGCCTGGAGAGCTACAGAGAGATGCTCAGGTGTGGCACTGGGCCTGAAGAGCTACTGAGAGATTTCCTGTGGCACTAGGCCTGGGAGAGCTACAGAGAGATACCATGTTGATATAGCTTATTCCTAGGCCTGGAGAGCTACAGAGAGATACCGTGTGCCACTAGGCCTGGAGAGCTACAGAGAGATACCGTGTGGCACTAGGCCCTGGAGAGCTACAGAGATACCGTGTGGCACTAGGCCTGGAGAGCTACAGAGAGATACCGTGTGGCACTAGGCCTGGAGAGCTACAGAGAGATACCATGTGGCACTAGGCCTGGAGAGCTACAGAGAGAGATACCGTGTGGCACTAGGCCTGGAGAGCTACAGAGATACCGTGTGGCACTAGGCCTGGAGAGCTACAGAGAGATACCATGTTGATATAGCTTATTCCTAGGCCTGGAGAGCTACAGAGAGATACCATGTGGTACTAGGCCTGGAGAGCTACAGAGAGATACCATGTTGATATAGCTTATTCCTAGGCCTGGGGAGCTACAGAGAGATACCGTGTGGCACTAGGCCTGGAGAGCTACAGAGAGATACCATGTTGATATAGCTTATTCCTAGGCCTGGAGAGCTACAGAGAGATACCGTGTGGCACTAGGCCTGGAGAGCTACAGAGAGATACCGTGTGGCACTAGGCCTGGAGAGCTACAGAGAGATACCGTGTGGCACTAGGCCTGGAGAGCTACAGAGAGATACCGTGTGGCACTAGGCCTGGAGAGCTACAGAGAGATACCGTGTGGCACTAGGCCTGGAGAGCTACAGAGAGATACCGTGTGGCACTAGGCCTGGAGAGCTACAGAGAGATACCGTGTGGCACTAGGCCTGGAGAGCTACAGAGAGATACCGTGTGGCACTAGGCCTGGAGAGCTACAGAGAGATACCGTGTGGCTCTAGGCCTGGAGAGCTACAGAGAGATACCGTGTGGCACTAGGCCTGGAGAGCTACAGAGAGATACCGTGTGGCACTAGGCCTGAAGAGCTACTGAGAGATTTCCTGTGGCACTAGGCCTGGAGAGCTACAGAGAGATACCATGTTGATATAGCTTATTCCTAGGCCTGGAGAGCTACAGAGAGATACCGTGTGCCACTAGGCCTGGAGAGCTACAGAGAGATACCGTGTGGCACTAGGCCTGGAGAGCTACAGAGAGATACCGTGTGGCACTAGGCCTGGAGAGCTACAGAGAGATACCGTGTGGCACTAGGCCTGGAGAGCTACAGAGAGATACCATGTGGCACTAGGCCTGGAGAGCTACAGAGAGATACCGTGTGGCACTAGGCCTGGAGAGCTACAGAGAGATACCGTGTGGCACTAGGCCTGGAGAGCTACAGAGAGATACCATGTTGATATAGCTTATTCCTAGGCCTGGAGAGCTACAGAGAGATACCATGTGGTACTAGGCCTGGAGAGCTACAGAGAGATACCATGTTGATATAGCTTATTCCTAGGCCTGGGGAGCTACAGAGAGATACCGTGTGGCACTAGGCCTGGAGAGCTACAGAGAGATACCATGTTGATATAGCTTATTCCTAGGCCTGGAGAGCTACAGAGAGATACCATGTGGTACTAGGCCTGGAGAGCTACAGAGAGATACCATGGTGATATAGCTTATTCCTAGGCCTGGGGAGCTACAGAGAGATACCGTGTGGCACTAGGCCTGGAGAGCTACAGAGAGATACCGTGTGGCACTAGGCCTGGAGAGCTACAGAGAGATACCGTGTGGCACTAGGCCTGGAGAGCTACAGAGAGATACCGTGTGGCACTAGGCCTGGAGAGCTACAGAGAGATACCGTGTGGCACTAGGCCTGGAGAGCTACAGAGAGATACCATGTGGCACTAGGCCTGGAGAGCTACAGAGAGATACCGTGTGGCACTAGGCCTGGAGAGCTACAGAGAGATACCGTGTGGCACTAGGCCTGGAGAGCTACAGAGAGATACCGTGTGGCACTAGGCCTGAAGAGCTACTGAGAGATTTCCTGTGGCACTAGGCCTGGAGAGCTACAGAGAGATACCATGTTGATATAGCTTATTCCTAGGCCTGGAGAGCTACAGAGAGATACCGTGTGCCACTAGGCCTGGAGAGCTACAGAGAGATACCGTGTGGCACTAGGCCTGGAGAGCTACAGAGAGATACCGTGTGGCACTAGGCCTGGAGAGCTACAGAGAGATACCGTGTGGCACTAGGCCTGGAGAGCTACAGAGAGATACCATGTGGCACTAGGCCTGGAGAGCTACAGAGAGATACCGTGTGGCACTAGGCCTGGAGAGCTACAGAGAGATACCGTGTGGCACTAGGCCTGGAGAGCTACAGAGAGATACCATGTTGATATAGCTTATTCCTAGGCCTGGAGAGCTACAGAGAGATACCATGTGGTACTAGGCCTGGAGAGCTACAGAGAGATACCGTGTGGCACTAGGCCTGGAGAGCTACAGAGAGATACCGTGTGGCACTAGGCCTGGAGAGCTACAGAGAGATACCGTGTGGCACTAGGCCTGGAGAGCTACAGAGAGATACCGTGTGGCACTAGGCCTGGAGAGCTACAGAGATACCGTGTGGCACTAGGCCTGGAGAGCTACAGAGAGATACCGTGTGGCACTAGGCCTGGAGAGCTACAGAGAGATACCGTGTGGCACTAGGCCTGGAGAGCTACAGAGAGATACCATGTGGCACTAGGCCTGGAGAACTACAGAGAGATACCGTGTGGCACTAGGCCTGGAGAGCTACAGAGAGATACCATGTGGCACTAGGCCTGGAGAGCTACAGAGAGATACAGTGTGGCACTAGGCCTGGAGAGCTACAGAGAGATACCGTGTGGCACTAGGCCTGGAGAGCTACAGAGAGATACCGTGTGTGGCACTAGGCCTGGAGAGCTACAGAGAGATACCGTGTGGCACTAGGCCTGGAGAGCTACAGAGAGATACCGTGTGGCACTAGGCCTGAGAGCTACAGAGAGATACCGTGTGGCACTAGGCCTGAGAGCTACAGAGAGATACCGTGTGGCACTAGGCCTGGAGAGCTGAGATACCGTGTGGCACTAGGCCTGGAGAGCTACAGAGAGATACCGTGTGGCACTAGGCCTGGAGAGCTACAGAGAGATACCATGTTGATATAGCTTATTCCTAGGCCTGGAGAGCTACAGAGAGATACCGTGTTGATATAGCTTAGTCCTAGGCCTGGAGAGCTACAGAGAGATACCGTGTGGCACTAGGCCTGGAGAGCTACAGAGAGATACCATGTTGATATAGCTTATTCCTAGGCCTGGAGAGCTACAGAGAGATACCATGTTGATATAGCTTATTCCTAGGCCTGGAGAGCTACAGAGAGATACCGTGTGGCACTAGGCCTGGAGAGCTACAGAGAGATACCATGTTGATATAGCTTATTCCAGGCCTGAGAGAGCTACAGAGAGATACCGTGTGGCACTAGGCCTGGAGAGCTACAGAGAGATACCATGTTGATATAGCTTAGTCCTAGGCCTGGAGAGCTACAGAGAGATACCATGTTGATATAGCTTAGTCCTAGGCCTGGAGAGCTAGAGAGATACCATGTTGATATAGCTTAGTCCTAGGCCTGGAGAGCTAGAGAGATACCATGTTGATATAGCTTAGTCCTAGGCCTGGAGAGCTACAGAGAGATACCATGTTGATATAGCTTAGTCCTAGGCCTGGAGAGCTACAGAGACATACCATGTTGATATAGCTTAGTTCTAGGCCTGGAGAGCTACAGAGACATACCATGTTGATGTAGCTTAGTCCTAGGCCTGGAGAGCTACAGAGAGATACCATGTTGATGTAGCTTAGTCCTAGGCCTGGAGAGCTACAGAGAGATACCATGTTGATATAGCTTAGTCCTAGGCCTGGAGAGCTACAGAGAGATACCATGTTGATATAGGATAGTCCTAGGCCTGGAGAGCTAGAGAGATACCATGTTGATATAGCTTAGTCCTAGGCCTGGAGAGCTACAGAGAGATACCATGTTGATATAGCTTAGTCCTAGGCCTGGAGAGCTAGCCACAAGTGGTGTTGGAAATAAATTATGCTCCCCACTGTCTCCTAGTGGGGTATATGGTAATGATAACTGTCTCCTAGTTGGGGGTATATGGTAATGATACCTGTCTCCTAGTGGGGGTATATGGTAATGATACCTGTCTCCTAGTGGGGGCTATAGGGTAATGATACCCGTCTCCTAGTTGGGGGTATATGGTAATGATACCTGTCTCCTAGTGGGGGCTATAGGGTAATGATACCAGTCTCTAGTTGGGGTATAGGGTAATGATACCTGTCTCCTAGTGGGGGTATATGGTAATGATACCTGTCTCCTAGTGGGGGTATAGGGTAATGATACCTATCTCCTAGTGGGGGTATATGGTAATGATACCTGTCTCCTAGTGGGGGTATATGGTAATGATACCTGTCTCCTAGTGGGGGTATAGGGTAATGATACCTGTCTCCTAGTGGGGGGTATAGGGTAATGATACATGTCTCCTAGTGGGGGTATAGGGTAATGATACCTGTCTCCTAGTGGGGGGTATAGGGTAATGATACATGTCTCCTAGTGGGGTGTATAGAGTAATGATACCTGTCTCCTAGTGGGGTATAGGGTAATGATACCTGTCTCCTAGTGGGGGCTATAGGGTAATGATACCTGTCTCCTAGTGGGGGTTAGGGTAATGATACCTGTCTCCTAGTGAGGGTATAGGGTAATGATACCTGTCTCCTAGTGGGGGGTATAGGGTAATGATACATGTCTCCTAGTGGGGGGTATAGGGTAATGATACCTGTCTCCTAGTGGGGGTATATGGTAATGATACATGTCTCCTAGTGGGGGTATATGGTAATGATACATGTCTCCTAGTGGGGGTATATGGTAATGAGTCAGTTTTGTAGGCCTCCTTGCTCACAAAAACTTTTTCAGTTCTGCCCACAGATTTTCTATAGGCTTGAGGTCAGGGCTTTCTGATGGCCACTCCAATACCTTGACTTTGTTGTCCTTGCTTCATTTTTGCCACAACTTGAAGCATGCTTGGGGTCATTGTCCATTTGGAAGACCCATTTTCGACCAAGCTTCAACTTCCTTACTGATGTCTTGAGATGTTGCTTTAATATATCCACATAGTTTTCCTGCCTCATGATGCCATCTATTTTGTGAAGTGCACCAGTACTTCCTGCAGCAAAGCACCGCCACAACATGATGCTGCCACCGTGCTTCACGGCTATTGGGAGGAGGTTCTTCGCTTGCAAGCTCCCCCTTTTCCTCCAAACATAACGATACTATGATGGCCAAACAGTTCTATTTTTGTTTCATCAGACCAGAGGACATTTCTCCAAAAGGACGATCTTTGCCCCCATGTGCAGTTGCAAACCAGTCTGTCTCTCTTTTATGGCGGTTTTGAAGCAGTGGCTTCTTCCTTGCTGAGCGGCCTTTCAGGTTATATCGATATTGACCTCATTTTTACTGTGGATATAGATACTTTTGTACCTGTTTCCTCCAACATCTTCACAAGGTCCTTTGTTGTTGTTCTGGGATTGATTTGCACCTTTCTCACCAAAGTATGTTCATCTCTAGGAGACAGAACGCGTCTCCTTCCTGAGCGGTATGACGGCTGCGTGGTCCCATGGTGTTTATACTTGTGTACTATTGTTTGTACAGATGAGCGTGGTACCTTCAGGTGTTTGGAAATTGCTTCCAAGGATGAATCAGACATGTGAAGGTCTACAAAAAATGTATTTATTTATTTATTTTGATTTTCCCATGATGTCAAGCAAAGAGGCACTGAGTTTGAAGGTAGGCCTTGAAATACATCCACAAATACACCTCCAATTGACTCAAATGATGTCAATTAGCCTATCAGAAGCTTCTAAAGCCATGACATCATTTTCTGGAATTTTCCAAGCTGTTTAAAGGCCCAGTCAACTTAGTGGATGTAAACCTCTGACATTACCCATCACTCCACAAAAGATGTCCTAATGACGTCACTATATAGTTTTTAAACGCTTATTAGTGGCTGAAAACGAAGTTTTACTGCTAACTATGTATGTAAACTTCCATTTCACATCGGTTACACATGCCTCTTTATCACCCCTCACGGTTTTCTCCTCTACCTTCTCTCTCTTTATCTCTCTATCCCCTCTCTCTGCCCCCCTCTTTCTTTTCTCTCTACCTTCTCTCTCTTTATCTCTCTCTCCCTCTCTATCCCCCTCTAACTCTCTCCCTCTCTTTCTTCTCTACCCGTCTCTCTCTTCTCTCTCTCTCCCCTCTACTCCCCCCTCTACACTCTAACTCTCCCTCTCTTTCTCTCTACCCGTCTCTCTCTTTATCTCTCTCTCCCCTCTCTATCCCCCTCTCCCCCTAACTCTCTCCCCCTCCTCCTCTCTATACATGTGATTATATGGTAACACACAGCGGAGTTCCAGATCATAAGGCATTATGACACAGACAAGGTTCAGTCCACAGTTAGTTTCCACAATGTCCTTACATGCACTTGAGCCAAGTAGGCCATTGACTCTGAGTAAATAGAATGCAAAATATCTTCAAGATAGCATTGAAAGCATTAAACACATAATATGTGTCCCAAATGACACCCTATTCCCTATATATGGGCCCTGACCACCCTGGTCAAAAGCAGTGCACTATATAGGGAATAGGGTGCCATTTGGGACTCAGAAGGCTGGTTCATTTCCATGCATTTCCATGGGCTGTAATTTCTAATTATGCCACATATCTTGATCCTTTCTCATTGAGCACACAAACTCTGTCCAGAGAGACGGAGAGGGAGGAGAGAGAGAGAAGGAGAGAGAGACAGAGAGAAGGAAGGAAGGAAGGAAGGAAGGAAGGAAGGAAGGAAGGAAGGAAGGAAGGAAGGAAGGAAGGAAAAGGAAGGAAAGAGAAGGAAATATTTAGGCTACAGATAAAGGAAAAAAGTGAACCAAAACATATCCTTAGGCTCTAAGGAAGGAAAAGTGTCATTTAGATAAAAGTGAAGAGCTGTACAATCATTTGTAGGCTACATGGTAAACACAAAAATACATCCACGTTGATTTAAAACATATCCAAAGGGCTCTGGCAGTAGGATTGAAACAAGTCCCCATCTGTGGAAGGCCATGGTGTCATTTCATGATAAAGGTGAATGGGCCATACAAACTGGTTTCAGGGTTGTAACCAAACTGGTACCAGGGTAATGACAGCACAAACAAACTGGTACCACGGGTATTTAATTCATTACCAGGGGGTAATGACAGCACAGACAAACTGGCAGTAGGATAAACAAACGGTACCTAAGTCCCAATCTGGTACCAGGGTAATGGCAAACAAACTGGTACCAGGGTAATGACAGCACAAACAAACTGGTACCAGGGTAATGACAGCAAACAAGGAGTGGTAATGACAGCACAGACAAACTGGTACCAGGGTAATGACAGCACAAACAAACTGGTACCAGGGTAATGACAGCACAAACAAAACTGGTACCAGGGTAATGATATCACAAACAAAACTGGTACCAGGGTAATGACAGCACAGACAAAACTGGTACCAGGGTAATGGACATAACACAAACAAACTGGTACTGGTGGGGGTAATGACAGCACAAACAAACTGGTACCAGGGTAATGACAACACAAACAAACTGGTACCAGGTAATGATATCACAAACAAACTGTTCTCAGGTAATGACAGTGAGAAACAAACTGGTACCAGGGTAATGACAGCACAAACAAACTGGTACCAGGGTAATGACAGCACAAACAAACTGGTACCAGGGTAATGACAGCACAAACAAACTGGTACCAGGGTAATGATATCACAAACAAACTGGTACCAGGGTACGATAACACAGGCAAACTGGGTACCAGGGTAATGACAGCACAAACAAACTGGTACCAGGGTAATGATAACACAAACAAACTGGTACCAGGTAATGATAACACAAACAAACTGGTACCAGGGTAATGACAGCACAAACAAACTGGTACCAGGGTAATGATAACACAAACAAACTGGTACCAGGGTATGACAGCACAAACAAACTGGTACCAGGGTAATGACAGCATAAACAAACTGGTACCAGGGTAATGAGCACAAACAAACTGGTACCAGGGTATGACAGCACAAACAAACTGGTACCAGGTAATGATAGCACAAACAAACTGGTACCAGGTTAATGACAGCACCAAGGCAAACTGGTACCAGGGTAATGACAGCACAAACAAACTGGTACCAGGGTAATGACAGCACAGTAAACAAACTGGTACCAGGGTAATGACAGCACAAACAAACTGGTACCAGGGTATGACAGCACAAAACAAACTGGTACCAGGGTAATGACAGCACAAACAAACTGGTACCAGGTTAATGACAGCACAAAACAAACTGGTACCAGGTTAATGACAGCACAAACAAACTGGTACCAGGTAATGACAGCACAAACAAACTGGTACCAGGGTAATGACAGCACAAACAAACTGGTACCAGGGTAATGATATCACAAACAAACTGGTACCAGGGTAATGACAGCACAGGCAAACTGGTACCAGGGTAATGACAGCACAAACAAACTGGTACCAGGGTAATGACAGCACAAACAAACTGGTACCAGGGTAATGACAGCACAAACAAACTGGTACCAGGGTAATGACAGCACAAACAAACTGGTACCAGGGTAATGACAGCACAAACAAACTGGTACCAGGTTAATGACAGCACAGGCAAACTGGGACCTCAAATCGTTGGCTGCTGTGAAATTTTGGTCACCATAGAGACGAGGAGGAACCGCGCGCGCTGCTCTCCTCCCACGGGCGGAGCGGGCCGGTTTAAATACCTTGGTAGGATGCTTCATCCGGTGGAAGGATAGTTCAACCCTAAGCAGTTTATCTGTCCCGTCCCGTCCCGTCCCGCTATCTCGTGGAGTCACGTTTACCCAGACAACTTTGTAGGATAGACTACATCCCGAGTCCATCATCTACGGGAGAAAGACTAAAGTGAGTATTGAGTCTGCTTCCTTTTAAATAAATGTGGCCGTATGCGAATAGTCTACCGGTAACAGCCTGCCGTTCTTTACAGACAGGTGCATATAGAGAGGTCTGTTACTGCGTGCAGGACAGCGTTGTTTGAACACGGAAATATATATATATTGTCAGTTCTGTTAGAAGAAAGACCGTTGGAAAATTAAATATGCTACAAGGTTTTAGGCGGGCTGCGGCTGTTCAGGTGCTACGTGTTGCTTTGCAATGTTTCAATCAACAATGTGCACTTTATTGGACTTTCAGATAAGTTGTTGTCGCTAAATTTAGATGACGTTTCGGCTTTTCCATGTAGGACCCGATCCCCTGGGTCTCAGCTTGTGTTTTAGTGTTGTGGTGATATAAGGGTATAGTTGGGTTGGGTTTGAACAGGCAATACGCACGACACTACCTACCTACCTACCTACCTACCTACCTACCTACTGTGCCATAAACGTTTAGACCTCTTGACAGAGGCTGTGTTTACATACAGGCTCGGATAATAGAGTGATGTTTATGTCAGGTGATGGACTTTTTCCAACTGCCATTTCATTTATTAGCATGTCACCTTGTTCAACAATTCATAGACCTAAAAAATACAAACATCATCACCAGAAGTTAGTTTGACTCCAGAGTTGGGATCAATCCCATTTCAACTCCATCTATTCAAAATACAACCATCATCACCAGAAGTTGGTTTGACACCAGAGTTGGGATCAATCCCATTTCAACTCCATCTATTCAAAATACAACCATCATCACCAGAAGTTGGTTTGACACCTGAGTTGGGATCAATCCCATTTCAACTCCCATCTATTCAAAATACAACGGCGCCATTCATCACCAGAATGTGAATTTTTAATCTCCTGCAGTTGAAATGGAATTGACCCGATTTCAACCCCATCCATTCAAAATACCTGGTAACCCACTGGCCCAGCCACCACAGCCCAGTACCGTGACCCATGTGAACCACACAGCCCAGTATTGAAATGGAATTGACCCGCCACACAGCCCAGTCCCTGGTAACCCCACTGGCCCAGCCACCACACACAGCCAGGCCCAGCCGCCACACAGCCCAGTACCTGGTAACCCCTAGTACCTGGTACCCCACTGGCCCAGCCACACAGCCCAGTACCTGCAACCCCACTGGCCCAGACGCCACACAGCCAGTGCCTGGTAACCCCACTGCCCAGACAACACACAGCCTGGTAACCCCACTGGCCCAGCCACCACACAGCCCAGTACCTGGTAACCCCACTGGCCCAGCCGCCCACACAGCCCAGTACCTGGTAACCCCACTGGCCCAGCCACCACACAGCCCAGTACCTGGTAACCCCACTGGCCCAGCCACCACACAGCCCAGTACCTGGTAACCCCACTGGCCCAGCCACCACACAGCCCAGTACCTGGTAACCCCACTGGCCCAGCCACTACACACAGCCCAGTACCTGGTAACCCACTGGCCCAGCCACCACACAGCCCAGTACCTGGTAACCCCACTGGCCCAGCCGCCACACAGCCCAGTACCTGGTAACCCCACTGGCCCAGCCGCCACACACAGTACCTGGTAACCCCACTGGGCCCAGCCACCACACAGCTCGGTGCCTGGTAACCCCACTGGCCCAGCACCACACAGCCCAGTACCTGGTAACCCCACTGTGCCCAGCCGCCACACAGCCCAGTACCTGGTAACCCACTGGCCCAGCCGCCCACAGCCCAGTACCTGGTAACCCCACTGGCCCAGCCGCCACACAGCCCAGTACCTGGTAACCCACTGGCCCAGCCGCCACACAGCCCAGTACCCCACTGGTAACCCCACTGGCCCAGCCGCCACACAGCCCAGTACCTGGGTAACCCCACTGGCCCAGCCGCCACACAGCCCAGTACCTGGTAACCCCACTGGCCCAGCCGCCACACAGCCCAGTACCTGGTAACCCCACTGGCCCAGCCACCACACAGCCCAGTACCTGGTAACCCCACTGGCCCAGCCACCACACAGCCCAGTACCTGGTAACCCCACTGGCCCAGCCGCCACACAGCCCAGTACCTGGTAACCCCACTGGCCCAGCCGCCACACAGCCCAGTACCTGGTAAACCCACTGGCCCAGCCACCACACAGCCCAGCACCTGGTAACCCCACTGGCCCAGCCGCCACCAGCCCAGTACCTGGTAACCCCACTGGCCCAGCCACCACACAGCCCAGCACCTGGTAACCCCACTGGCCCAGCCACCACACAGCCCAGTACCTGGTAACCCCACTGGCCCAGCCACCACACAGCCCAGTACCTGGTAACCCCACTGGCCCAGCCACCACACAGCCCAGTACCTGGTAACCCCACTGGCCCAGCCACCACACAGCCCAGTACCTGGTAACCCCACTGGCCCAGCCACCACACAGCCCAGTACCTGGTGGCCCACTGGCCCAGCCGCCACACAGCCCAGTACCTGGTAACCCCACTGGCCCAGCCACCACACAGCCCAGTACCTGGTAACCCCACTGGCCCAGCCACCACACAGCCCAGTACCTGGTAACCCCACTGGCCCAGCCACCACACAGCCCAGTACCTGGTAACCCATCCTTACTGTGCAGCCAGAACACCATCAGCTAATGTCAATGTATCCTTTTACTGGGCACTTTCACCTCTTCATTCAAAGACTCCATCATGGACATTATTACTGAAGGTTGTGGCTGCTTTGTGTGATGTATTGTTGTCTCTACCTTCTTAGCCGTTTGTTCTGTTGTCTGTGCCCAATAATGTTTGTGTTGCTACCATGTTGTGCTGCTACCATGTTGTGCTGCTGCCATGTTGTGTTGCTACCATGTTGTGCTGCTACCATGTTGTGCTGCTGCCATGTTGTGTTGCTACCATGTTGTGCTGCTACCATGTTGTGCTGCTACCATGTTGTGTTGCTACCATGTTGTGTTGCTACCATGTTGTGCTGCTGCCATGTTGTGTTGCTACCATGTTGTGTTGCTACCATGTTGTGCTGCTACCATGTTGTGTTGCTGCCATGTTGTGCTTCTACCATGTTGTGCTTCTACCATGCTGTGTTGTCATGTTGTGCTGCCATGTTGTGTTGCTACCATGTTGTGCTGCTACCATGTTGTTCTGCTACCATGTTGTGTTGCTACCATGTTGTGCTGCTGCCATGTTGTGTTGCTGCCATGTTGTGCTGCTACCATGTTGTGTTGCTACCATGTTGTGCTGCTATC
This sequence comes from Oncorhynchus gorbuscha, assembly GCF_021184085.1. Classification (NCBI taxonomy): domain Eukaryota; kingdom Metazoa; phylum Chordata; class Actinopteri; order Salmoniformes; family Salmonidae; genus Oncorhynchus; species Oncorhynchus gorbuscha. The sequence goes on from NW_025749031.1 coordinate 18,271, forward strand.
ATGTTTTGTTGCCATGTTGTGTTTCTACCAAGCTGTGTTGTCATGCGTTGCTGCCATGCTATGTTGTTGTCTTAGGTCTTTCTTTATGTACTGTCGTCTCTCTTGTCATGATGTGTGTTTTGTCCTATATTTTAATTTAATTTATTTTTAATCCCAGCCCCTGTCCCCTCAGGAGGCCTTTTGCCTTCTGGTAGGCCGTCATTGTAAGTAAGAATTTGTTCTTAACTGACTTGCCTAGTTAAATAAATGTTTAAGAAAAAAATAATTAGATGTTAATGCTGTGACCAGAGACTACGCGGCCTAGTGACTGATTGACAGGTCATCATGTTGGTGTCAACAGTAACGCTAGGCTGGAGCTGGCCACAGGAGAGGAGACACTGACTGGACACACAGTTCCCTTATAAGGAATAGAAGTGGTTAAGTCCCTGGCTGTGCCCTTAATCCTATGGGCCCTGGTCAAAAGTAGTGCACTACATAGGGACTAGGATGCCATTTGGGACGCAAACCCCTAGCATCTCTCTGTATAGGGCCATCAGAGGCAGTGGGCTTTGAGGAGAGGCTTCAACCAAACATGGTCATCGATATCGTCCTCCCAGCATGGATAATCAACCTCTGTTCATCCTCATGGATAATCAACCTCTGTTCGTCCTCCCAGCATGGCTTATCAACCTCTGTTCGTCCTCCCAGCATGGATAATCAACCTCTGTTCATCCTCATGGCTAATCAACCTCTGTTCGTCCTCATGGATAATCAACCTCTGTTCGTCCTCCCAGCATGGCTTATCAATCTCTGTTCGTCCTCCCAGCATGGCTTATCAATCTCTGTTCGTCCTCCCAGCATGGCTTATCAACCTCTGTTCGTCCTCCCAGCATGGCTTATCAACCTCTGTTCGTCCTCCCAGCATGGCTTATCAACCTCTGTTCGTCCTCATGGCTTATCAACCTCTGTTCATCCTCCCAGCATGGCTTATCAACCTCTGTTCGTCCTCATGGCTTATCAACCTCTGTTCGTCCTCATGGCTTATCAACCTCTGTTCGTCCTCCCAGCATGGCTTATCAACCTCTGTTCGTCCTCATGGCTTATCAACCTCTGTTCATCCTCCCAGCATGGATAATCAACCTCTGTTCATCCTCATGGATAATCAACCTCTGTTCGTCCTCCCAGCATGGCTTATCAACCTCTGTTCGTCCTCCCAGCATGGATAATCAACCTCTGTTCATCCTCATGGCTAATCAACCTCTGTTCGTCCTCATGGATAATCAACCTCTGTTCGTCCTCCCAGCATGGCTTATCAATCTCTGTTCGTCCTCCCAGCATGGCTTATCAATCTCTGTTCGTCCTCCCAGCATGGCTTATCAACCTCTGTTCGTCCTCCCAGCATGGCTTATCAACCTCTGTTCGTCCTCCCAGCATGGCTTATCAACCTCTGTTCGTCCTCATGGCTTATCAACCTCTGTTCATCCTCCCAGCATGGCTTATCAACCTCTGTTCGTCCTCATGGCTTATCAACCTCTGTTCGTCCTCCCAGCATGGCTTATCAACCTCTGTTCGTCCTCCCAGCATGGCTTATCAACCTCTGTTCGTCCTCATGGCTTATCAACCTCTGTTCATCCTCATGGCTTATCAACCTCTGTTCGTCCTCCCCAGCATGGCTTATCACCTCTGTTCGTCCTCCCAGCATGGATCCCTCTGTTCGTATGGCTTATCAACCGCTGTTGTCCATGGCTTATCTGTTCGTCCTCATGGCTTATCAACCTCTGTTCGTCCTCATGGCTTATCAACCTCTGTTCGTCCTCCCAGCATGGCTTATCAACCTCTGTTCGTCCTCCCAGCATGGCTTATCAACCTCTGTTCATCCTCCCAGCATGGCTAATCAACCTCTGTTCGTCCTCCCAGCATGGCTTATCAACCTCTGTTCGTCCTCATGGCTTATCAACCTCTGTTCGTCCTCATGGCTTATCAACCTCTGTTCGTCCTCATGGCTAATCAACCTCTGTTCATCCTCATGGCTTATCAACCTCTGTTCGTCCTCATGGCTTATCAACCTCTGTTCGTCCTCCCAGCATGGCTTATCAACCTCTGTTCGTCCTCATGGCTTACCAACCGCTGTTCGTCCTCATGGCTTATCAACCTCTGTTCGTCCTCATGGCTTATCAACCGCTGTTCGTCCTCATGGCTTATCAACCTCTGTTCGTCCTCCCAGCATGGCTTATCAACCTCTGTTCGTCCTCATGGCTTATCAACCGCTGTTCGTCCTCATGGCTTATCAACCTCTGTTCGTCCTCATGGCTTATCAACCTCTGTTCGTCCTCATGGCTTATCAACCTGTTGTCCTCCCAGCATGGCTTATCAACCTCTGTTCGTCCTCCCAGCATGGCTTATCAACCTCTGTTCATCCTCCCAGCATGGCTAATCAACCTCTGTTCGTCCTCCCAGCATGGCTTATCAACCTCTGTTCGTCCTCATGGCTAATCAACCTCTGTTCATCCTCATGGCTTATCAACCTCTGTTCATCCTCATGGCTTATCAACCTCTGTTCGTCCTCATGGCTTATCAACCTCTGTTCGTCCTCCCAGCATGGCTTATCAACCTCTGTTCGTCCTCATGGCTTATCAACCGCTGTTCGTCCTCCCAACCTCTGTTCGTCCTCATGGCTTATCAACCGCTGTTCAGGATCCTCATGGCGATCACCTCTGTTCGTCCTCCCAGCATGGCTTATCAACCTCTGTTCGTCCTCATGGCTTATCAACCGCTGTTCGTCCTCATGGCTTATCAACCTCTGTTCGTCCTCATGGCTTATCAACCTCTGTTCGTCCTCATGGCTTATCAACCTCTGTTCGTCCTCCCAGCATGGCTTATCAACCTCTGTTCGTCCTCCCAGCATGGCTAATCAACCTCTGTTCGTCCTCCCAGCATGGCTTATCAACCTCTGTTCGTCCTCCCAGCATGGCTTATCAACCTCTGTTCGTCCTCATGGCTTATCAACCTCTGTTCATCCTCATGGCTTATCAACCTCTGTTCGTCCTCCCAGCATGGCTTATCAACCTCTATTCGTCTTCCCAGCATGGCTTATCAACCTCTGTTCGTCCTCCCAGCATGGCTAATCAACCTCTGTTCGTCCTCCCAGCATGGCTTATCAACCTCTGTTCGTCCTCCCAGCATGGCTTATCAACCTCTGTTCGTCCTCATGGCTTATCAACCTCTGTTCATCCTCATGGCTTATCAACCTCTGTTCGTCCTCCCAGCATGGCTTATCAACCTCTGTTCATCCTCCCAGCATGGCTAATCAACTGCTGTTCATCCTCCCAGCATGGCTTATCAACCTCTGTTTCAAGGCTTTATAGCTGCAGTTATCCTGCTGATGCTTTACATATTCTATGGCGTCGTGGTCATGGGCAGGCGGAGCTGGGCTGCCGCAAAGCCTTGTGGGTCCTGTGACCCGCAGCAGGGAGAGAAGAAGAGCTGTCAGTGAGTAATGATGACGTGGACCATGCAGTTCACTATATGAAGAGGGGGTTACCTGAGAGGCAGATTGATAAGTGAGGCTGGACTGTTTATCTTTCTTTATCTATGTGGTTGTAGGAGATTGGGAATCAGACCCTGAATAAATAAACAATTAATCGAGATTGAAACTGAAGCTGTAGATCGATATAACGAGGCATTGGAGGATGAATTAAAAATGTGCTGTTAAACCACAGAGTGATACAGAGAGAGAGAAAGAGGGGGGGGAGAGACTGGACACGGCGGACGGACGGACGGACGGACAGACAGACAGACAGATGGAATGTTTCTGAGGTCTAAAGTAGCATTTCCTATTAATCACTGGAATTGTTGTGATTGTTGTTGTTTGAGTTGATGTTTTCTGAATTCCCCATCAGAGGGATAGTTATAACATCATACTCTCTCCCCCTTTTTCTATATCTCTCCTTCTCCTCCTCTCTTCCATATCTCTCCTTCTTCTCCTCCTCCTCTTCCAGACAGATCTCTCCTTTTTCTTCCATCTCTCCTTTTCTCTCCTCTCCTCCTCTCTTCAGATCTCCTTCTCCTCATCTCTTCCAGATTCCTCCTTCTCCCCTCCTCTCTTCCAGACAGATCTCTCCTTCTCCTCAGATCTCTCCTTCTTCTCCTCCTCTCTTCCGAGATCTCTCCTTCTCCTCCCTCTTCCTATCTCTCCTTTCTCCTCATCTCTTCCTATATCTCCTCCTCTCTTCCTATATCTCCTTCCCTCCTCTTCCTATATCTCCTCCTTCTTCCTATATCTTCCCTCTTCTTTCCTATATCTCTCCTTCTTCTCCTCTCTTCCCTATATCTCTCCTCCTCTCTTCATCTCTCCCTCTCTTCCTATATCTCTCCTTCTTCCTCCTCTCTTCCTATATCTCTCCCCTCTTCATCTCTTCCCATATCTCCTTCTTCTCCTCCTTCATCTCTCCCTCTCTTCCTATATCTCTCCTTCTTCTCCTCCTCTCTTCCTATCTCTCCTCCGAGATCTCTTCCATCTCCTTCTCCTCCTTCTTCCTATATCTCCTCCTCTCTTCCTATCCTCCTCTCTTTCCTTATATCTCTCCTTCTTCCATCTCTCCCTCTCTTCCTATATCTCTCCTTCTCCTCCTCTCTTCCTATATCTCTCTCTCCTCCTCTCTTCCTATATCCTCCTCCTCTCTTCCTATATCTCTCCTTCTCCTCCTCTCTTCCTATATCTCTCCTCCTCCCTCTCTTCCTATATCCTCCCTCCTTCTTTCCATATCTCTCCTTCTCCTCCTCTCTTCATCTCTCCCTTTTCCTATATCCTCCTTCTCTCCTCTCTTCCCAGATCTCTCCTTCTCCTCCTCTCTTCATCTCTCCCCCTCTCTTCCTATCTCTCCTCCTCTCATCTCTCCTCTCTTCATCCCATTTCCCTTCTCCTTCCTTCCGGCATCTCCTTCTCCTCCTCTCTTCCTATCTCCTCCTCTCTTCATCTCTCCTTCTTCCTCCTCCTCCCTCTCTTCCTATATCTCTCCCTTCTCCTCCTCTCTTCTCCTCCTCCTCTTCCTATATCTCCTTCTCCCCCTCTTCCTATATCTCTCCTCTCTTCATCTCCTCCCTCTCTTCCTATATCCTCTCTTCATCTCTCCAACTCTTCCTATATCTCTCTCCTCTTCATCTCTCCCTCTCTTCCTCTCCTCCTCCTTCATATCTCCTCCTCTCTTCCTATATCTCTCCTTCTCCTCCTCCTCTTCCCATATCCTCCTTCTCTCCTCTCTTCCCATATCTCTCTTCTCCTCCTCTTCCTATATCTCTCCTCCTCTCTTCCTATATCTCTCCTTCTCCTCCTCTCTTCATCTCCCTCTCTTCCTATATCTCTCCTCCTCTCTTCCCATATCTCTCTTTCTCCTCCTCTCTTCCTATATCTCTCCTCCTCTCTTCCTATATCTCTCCTTCTCCTCCTCTCTTCATCTCCTCCTCTCTTCCTATATCTCTCCTTCTCCTCCTCTCCTTCCTTTCTCTCCCGCCGCTCCTTCCTCTCTCCTTCTCTCCTCCTCTCTTCCTATATCGCTCCCCTTCTCCTCATCTCTTCCTGTATCTCTCCTTCTCCTCCCTCTCTTTCTCTCTCCCTCCCCGCTCCTTCCTGGCCATCCTCTCTTCATCTCTCCCTCCCCTTTCCTGATATCTCTCCTCTCCTCCCCCTCCCCGTCCTTCCTATATTCTCCCCCCTCTTTCCTCTCCACCTCCTCCTGGCCATGATTCCTATATCCCCCTCTCTCTTTCCTCTCTCCCCGCTCCTTTTCCTATATTCGTTCTCCCCTCTCTTTTCTCCCCGCTCCTTCCCTTCCTAGAGTGTTCTCCTCTCTTTCTCCTCTCTCTTCCTATCGTCAGGGTGTCCCTTCTCCCCCTCTTCCTATATCTCCCCTTCCCTGGCCATGACTTCCCAGGGGTGTTGTTCCTTCTCCTCCTCTCTTCCTATCCCCTCTTTCTTCCTGGCCATGACGTTCCTTCTTCCCATCTTTCCCTCTCTTCCTGGCCTATCCAGGGGGTCTCCTTCTCCCCCTCTCTTTCTCCTCCCTCCCGCTCCTTCCCTGGCCATTAGGGGTGTTCTCCTCCTCCTCCTCTTCTTCCTATCTCTCTCCTTCTCCTCCCTGGCCATCTTCCTTTATATCTCCCCTCTCTTCTCTCTCCTCTCTTCTTCCTAGTGGGGTCTTGTTCTCCTCCTCTCTTCCCTATATCTCTCCTTCTCCTTCCCTCCCATATCTCTCTTCTCCCCCTCTCTTCCCTCTCTCTCTTTCTCCCCTCTTCCTTCATGATGTCAGGGTGTTTCTCTTCCTCTATCTCTCCTTCTCCTCCTCCTTCCCTGGCCATGATGTCAGGGTATATCTCTCCCCCCTCCTCCTCTCTTCCAGCCATGATCTCTCCCCCCCTCTTTCTCCTCCTCCCCTTCCTATGATCTCTCCTCCTCTTCATCTCTCCTCTCTTCCTATATCTCTCCTCCTCCCTGGCCATGATGTTCATTGATTAGTTCCTCCCCCTCTTTCCTCCGCTCCTTCCTGGCCATGACCTCAGGGTATCTCTCCTTCTCCTCCTCTTTCTCTCCTCCTCTTCCCTATATCTCTCTTTCTCCCTCCCCCTCTCTTTCTTCCTCCCCTCCCGCTCCCCTTCCTCATGACTTTCCTATATCTCTGACCAGGACCATTCTCCTCCTCTCTTCCATATCTCTCTTTTCTCCCTCCTCTCAGAGGATATCTCTCTCTGTTCTCTTCCAAAACCACCAGGCCATTCTCCTCTTCTCATTTCTTCCCCCCTCCTTTCTCTCGTCTTCTGTTTATATCTCTCCTCCAGTCTTGTTTTTAGCAAAATATCTCTGATGACCGTTAGAAGATTCCTCAGACTTCCTATATCTGGGCAGTATTCTCCTCCTTCCTATATCTCAAGTCCTGTTTTATGTTTCCTCAAGGGTATCTAAATCTCCTCCTCTCTTGAAATATCATGTTCCATCCTGAACTTTATATTCTCCTCCTGACCTTCATGTCTTTCCCTTTCTTCCTATATCTGGCGGCAGCGTTCTCCTCCTCTCTTCCTATATCTTCCTCCTCTTCATATTCCCTTCTCTTCCTACATCTCTGGTAGTTCTCCTCCTCTCTTTCCTATATCTCTCCTTCTCCTCCTCTCTTCTGTTTGAAGGGGTATCTCTCCGAGGTTCAACAACACCCTTCCTCCGTTCTGTTCCTATATGTGTTCGACAATGGCTTCTCCTCATGTGTTTCTTCCTAATATCTCTCCTCCTACCCACCATATCTCTCGAAGGACTCACATGCATCCTTCCTAAGATCTCTCTTTTCTCCTCCTCTCTTCCTATATGTTTCCTCCTCTCTTTCATAACGCTTCCATGCATGTGTTTCTTCCTAGATCTCTTCTACCTCTCATCTATCCCTTTTACTGCATGTCTTTCTCTCCCTCTCCCTCAGCTTTGAGATCGACCCTCCAATCACAGGCGACCTTCCTGTCACCGACGACGACCTTCCCAGATGGCTGCCGACTCCGCCTCTGACGACAGCAAGTTCCTGCGAGGATGATGACTTCAGGAACAGTGGTGTGGGCAGGCTGATTGTCGGCCAAGAAGATGGTGTGGATCCCCGTCAGAGAAGGAGGGTTTGAGGCCGCCAGCATCAAGGAGGAAGGGAGACGATGTAAGGATGTTACACCCCCAAATGGCACCCTATTCCCTATAGTACACTACTTTTCACCAGGGCCCTAGTAAAATCTTCCTCCTTCTTCTTCCTTATCTTCTTCTTCCTCCTCCTCATCCTCCTCTTCCTCCTTTCCTCTTCTTCCTCCTTCTCCTCCTCTTCATCTTTTTTTCCTCTTCCTCCTTCTCCTCCTCTTCATCTTTTCCCCTTCTCCTTTCTCCTCTTCTTCCTCCTCCTCTTCCTCCACCTACTCATCTTCCCTCTTCATCCTCTTCCTCCTCATTTCCTTCCACTTCTTCCTTTTCCTCCTGCTCCTGATCTTCATCCTCCTCTTCCTCCTTCTCCTCCTCTTCATATTTTTCCTCCTCTTCCTCCTTCTCCTCTTCCTGTTCTTCCTCCTCCTCTCCAGGTGCTGGTAGAGTTGGCTAACGGTAGGAAAGCGACAGTCAACAAGGATGACATCCAGAAGATGAACCCTCCTAAGTTCAGTAAGGTGGAGGACATGGCAGCTCTAACCTGTCTCAACGAGGCCTCTGTCCTCCACAACCTCAAAGAGAGGTACTTCTCCAGCCTCATCTACGTGAGTACACTCTTACAACAAATGGGTTCCTAAAGGGTTCTTCAGTCCCCATAGGAGAAGCCTTTTGGGTCCCATGTAGAAACCTCTGTGGAAAGGGGTCTATATGGAACCCAAAAGGGTTCTCCTGAACCAAAAAGGGGTTCTACCTGGAACCCAAAAAAGTGTTATTCAAAGGGTTCTACTATGGGGACAGCCGAAGATCCATTTTAGGTTCTAGATAGCACATATTTGTTCACCTTTTACTGCAGTGGGCTAAATCAGCGCCACACAGAGTGTTTCTGGGTCGTCTTAAACACCTCACACACATGGTTATGGGCTGAAATAAAAGAAGACCCTGTACCATGTCAGATACAGAGTTGAAATGTATTCAATGTTGAGTTTGTATCCCAGTATTACACTTTATATACATCTCAGAAGACTGAAATATAACAAAACCGTTTGACGAAGAAACACAGAATTCTCAGCGGGTTTTTCTCAGCGGGTTTTTTCTCAGCGGGTTTTTCTCAGCGGGTTTTTCTGAATAGTGTTTATAATATGATAATATGAATAACATTCCACCCATGAGGTCACTGGAGGGTGATTTGATCATTTGACTGCAGGAAACGCATACAAGTGTATAGACAATATCCGTATACACACACACACACACACACACACACACACACACACACACACACACACACACACACACACACACACACACACACACACACACACACACACACACACACACACACACACACACACACACACACACACACACACACACGATGTCAATGAGCAATTTGTGCTGAAGTTTTTATCATGTGTACAGAACAAAAATTATGATTTTGTTTTAACTGTATGTTGATCCTAACCTTTCCTCTCCTCCTCTTCCTCTTCATCATCTTCCTCTTCTTCCTCCTTTTTCTCCCCTGCTCTTGCTCCTCTTGCCCCTCTCCTCCCTTTCTCCTCTCTTCTTCCTCCATCCCTCCCTCCTCCTCCTCTCCTCTCTTCTTCCTCCATCCTCCCTCCTCCTCCTCTCCTCTTCCTCCATCCTCTTCCTTCACCTCCACTCCCCTCCCCCCTTCCCCTCTTCTCCTTCCCCTCTTCACCCTCCCCTCCTCCTCTCCTCTTCCTCCATCCTCTTCCTTCTTCCTCCACTCCCTCCCCCTTCCCCTCTTCTCCTTCCCCTCTTCACCCTCGCCCTCCTCTCCAGACGTATTCAGGTCTGTTCTGTGTGGTGGTGAACCCCTATAAGATGCTTCCTATCTACTCTGAGGAAGATCATTCAGATTTATAAGGGAAGAAACGCCACGAGTTCCTCCTCATATCTACTCCATCACTGATAACGCTTACAGGAACATGATGCAAGGTGAGAGAGAGAGTGAGAGAGAGAGAGTGAGAGAGAGAGAGAGAGAGAGAGAGAGAGAGAGAGAGAGAGAGAGAGAGAGAGAGAGAGAGAGTGTGCTTGGTGGTTAGGTGTGTCATTTAATGAATGTTATAGAAATGGACAATATGGTGCTTAACTGCTGAGGACAGGCGATACAACATTGAATGTCTAGAGATATCTGTCTGGTCTAGCAGTGGATTTAACCTTACACTTGCCTTCCAAATGCCTTCCTGGTATTCCCTATATAGATCACTACTTTTCACCAGGACCCTACTCCCTATATAGATCACTACTTTTCACCAGGGCCCTAGTCCCTATATAGTTCACTACTTTAGCCCTACCAGAGCCCTATTCCCTATATAGTGCGTAAGTCAGCTTTTCACCAGAGCCCTATTCCCTATATAGTTCACTACTTTAGCCCTACCAGAGCCCTATTCCCTATATAGTGCGTAAGTCAGCTTTTCACCAGAGCCCTATTCCCTATATAGTTCACTACTTTAGCCCT
>NW_025749032.1:0-28381 GCF_021184085.1 Oncorhynchus gorbuscha
TCAGTAGATATCTATCACGGTCTAGTAACTACAGTAGGACATGCAGACAGATCTACAGTAGATATCTATCAGGGGTCTAGTAACTGGTAGGACATGCAGGTGCCTCCGCTGAGAGACTTATTTTACCTTTGAACACATCTACTATGGGTTGCTGAATAAAGGCTTCAGAGAGAAAGAGGAGAAAGAGAAAGAGAGACAGAGAAAGAAAGACAAACACAGGCAGAGGGATGTAAGTAGATAAGCAAGGAAAAAGTACAACTAGATCCCACTGTGTTCCCATTTTAAAGACAAAGTCTTTTTTCACTGGGTTCACGCAAAACAGAATGATTCACTACAGGTGGAACAACACGGGGGGACAGTTTTACCACGCTGGGACACATCGGAGTCCATGCAACCTGAAACGTGTGTTATGAGAAAACAATGACTCTCACATGGGACGCTGTAGGAAATGTCGGACGCTGCGCTGTGGGAAATGTCAGACGCTGCGCTGTAGGAAATGTCAGACGCTGTAGGAAAAGCTACAAGCTATAAACTGCCGCACACCACTTTTTTGGTAAACAGCTGAGAGAAACCTGAGAGAAACCTGAGGAGAAACCTGAGAGAAACCTGTGAGAAACCTGAGAGAAACCCAGGGAGAAACCTGAGAGAAACCTGAGAAAACCTGAGAGAAACCTGAGAGAAACCTGAGAGAAACCACTCTCAAATTCATAGACAGCAGCTTTGAGTGCTGAGTGGAGACAAATAATAACTTCAACACACCCATAATACTTTGTACAATTTGCTTTCACAGTACGAAAGGTCCATAGAGATACATTAGATTACTTGACCAAGATGGCCGTCTGTAATCACCTTGCCGGCATGCTAATGGCCATTCTAGTGTTGTATTTCATTCTAGTGTTGCCCGTTGGTTTTGGCCGGGGTTAGGCCGTCATTCTCAATGACTTGTATTCTAAACTAACTTGCTTAGTTCAAGAAAGGAGTTCAATAAATCAATCAATAACATGTCATTCTACGTAAAGCTCACCTTCATCCATGATAGTGACAGCCTCCTCTGTGATGGTTGGGCAGGAGCCCTTGATGGTCTTAGCGTTGAAGTAGAACTTATAGCGGGTGCTGTACTTGAGGTCGGCCAGGATTACGGTGGTCTCATTGGCTGGGAACATCATCTCCTCAAGCAGGACCAAGCTCATTGGAGCTGTTGACTGAGAGAGAGAGAGAGAGAGAGAGAGAGAGAGAGAGAGAGAGAGAGAGAGAGAGAGAGAGAGAGAGAGAGAGAGAGAGAGAGAGAGAGAGAGAGAGAGAGAGAGAGAGAGAGAGAGAGAGAGAGAGAGAGAGAGAGAGAGAGAGAGAGAGAGAGAGAGAGAGAGAGAGAGAGAGAGAGAGAGAGATGCATAAAGATAAAGATATTGAAATACTTCCTTTGATTTCAAACCAACCCAGTGAGCACACACATACAGACCCAGAAGGGTTGGAAGCCAGGGTCAGCCACAGATGCCACAATAAAAATGCATCAAATTGCTCAGCAGACTTACCTGGCTGGTATTTGAGTGTGTAGCCGGTGGCGACCATTGTTGTCCTGTGGAGGACCCCACTCCAGCGTCAGAGAGTCCATGTCGGTGTTCTTTATACGCAAGAAGGAAGGAGGACCAGGGGACTAAACACACGCAGATAAACACATGGATACAATGTCATAACGTGTGGATGCAATTATACAAAATGACTTGTGAACTAAAGAAAACCACCATTCATAGGTACAAAACCATACAGTAACGTACAGATAGAACCATTCTAACCTGATATGTTTAGCATTGTTTCCGGCCCATAGTCAGCCCCTTCCAACAGTATAGCACAATGCATGACTATATGTATACAGTAGTGGTGGCAGGTGGAACTTTAAATGGGGAGGATGGGCTCATAGTAATGGCTGGAGGTGGCTGGAGGAACTTTAAATGGGGAGGACGGGCTCATAGTAATGGATGGAGGTGGCAGGTGGAACTTTAAATGGGGAGGCGGGCTCATAGTAATGGCTGGAGGTGGCAGGTGGAACTTTAAATGGGGAGGACGGGCTCATAGTAATGGCTGGAGGTGGCAGGTGGAACTTTAAATGGGAGGACGGGCTCATAGTAATGGCTGGAGGTGGCTGGAGGAACTTTAAATGGGGAGGGCGGGCTCATAGTAATGGCTGGAGGTGGCAGGTGGAACTTTAAATGGGGAGGACGGGCTCATAGTAATGGCTGGAGGTGGCAGGTGGAACTTTAAATGGGGAGGACGGGCTCATAGTAATGGCTGGAGGTGGCTAGAGGAACTTTAAATGGGGAGGACGGGCTCATAGTAATGGCTGGAGGTGGCTGGAGGAACTTTAAATGGGAGGACAGGCTCATAGTGTGGCTGGAGGTGGCAGGTGGAACTTTAAATGGGGAGGCGGGCTCATAGTAATGGCTGGAGGTGGCTGGAGGAACTTTAAATGGGGAGGACGGGCTCATAGTAATGGCTGGAGGTGGCTGGAGGAACTTTAAATGGGGAGGACAGGCTCATAGTAATGGCTGGAGGTGGCAGGTGGAACTTTAAATGGGGAGGACAGGCTCATAGTAATGGCTGGAGGTGGCAGGTGGAACTTTAAATGGGGAGGACGGGCTCATAGTAATGGCTGGAGCGGAATGGATGGAAGGGTCTCAAATACATGAAACATCTAGTTTCCATGTCTACCATTCCATTTAATCCATTCCATTCATTATTATGAGCCGTCCTCCCCTCACCAGCCTCCTGTGGTATATGGATTAAACACAGAGAATCTATCTAACAACAGTAGGAGTCTGAATGAGGCCCCTCACCTCCCTCTGGGGTCTCAAAGTTGTGGTTGGGGCTGGGGGGCCCCTCTCCCTTGCCGTTGGCCACCCTGATGTTCAGTGTATAGAGGCTGTAGGGTCTGAGGCCTGGTAGTCTGCCGTCAGTCCTGTTCCCACTGAAGAGCAACACCTGCTGCTCCTCCTGCTGAGCCTCTGCCTGGTGGAGGCTACGCTCACGCCAGTAGGACACCTGCAGGACCACACACACATCAGACAAACATTCTGGTCTAAATGACCAGGTTCTTCCTGGTTCCATGATGGTCAGATGTTCTACTTATTCCCTCCTGACTACAGGACATGGGCATTTTGGGGCGGAAGGGTAGCCTCGTGGTTAGAGCATTGGACTAGTAACCGGAAGGTTGCAAGTTCAAACCCCCGAGCTGACAAGGTACAAATCTGTCGTTCTGCCCCTGAACATGCAGTTAACCCACTGTTCCTAGGCCGTCATTGAAAATAAGAATTGGTTCTTAACTGACTTGCCTAGTTAAATAAAGGTAAAAAAATCAAATTTGGCAAAACATACCAGAATGTTACCCCTTAACTGTGACACGAACTGATGTATTTAACTACCAATATATTGTGGTGATAATAAATCTTTCTCCACATTGTGAGGATCTCTGGTTGCGGTGTACAGTACCTTGTAGCCCTGGAGTCGTCCCCTGACCATGGAGGTGAGGACAGGCTCCCAGTGAACCTCTGCTAGCGTCCCGTTCTGAACCAGCACCTGGACACTCTCTGGGGCTGACATGGGCACTGAGTGACAGACAAAGATTTCAACAGACTATACTCCACACTGGCATCAAATATTTCATGACAACAACCTTCTAATTTGCATTCTAACTAGAAGTGATTGGAGCTGGAAGTTACTGGAACTTATGGTGGCAGTTTTCAGTTTGAAAAAACCCATTCCTCTGTCCATTCACAACCTCCTCATTTACATAGACCTACCCATGTACAGTAGTAGTACTCACAGTCCTCTCTCACACACACACACACACACACACACACACACACACACACACACACACACACACACACACACACACACACACACACACACACACACACACACACACACACACACACACACACACACACACACACAAACTACAATACTCACCGTCCTCTCCAGAATACCCCACCACCGCCTCAGGCGCTGGTCCGTTTCCATAGTCGTTCACCGCCTGAACTTTGACCTCATAGGGTGCAGTGGGCGTGCCTGACACCACATACTTGGAGACGTTAGCCACGGTCTCAGACAACCAGTCCTCCTCCACATCCTTCTGTCTCCAGTTCACCTTGTACTGTAGTCCTGGTCCATTGGACTGGATGCCTGTCAGCTCCTAAGGCAGAGATATTACATGGGAAGAGGGGTCTTCACTGGGATAATAGTGAGATGGTGACACCATGAATAGGGTCAGGAATACTCACTGTAGGCTGCTGAATTAGGACTAATGATACTGGTTATACTTGAGATGGAGCATACCTTACCTTCCATGAGATGACTAAGTTATTATGTTCAGTTCCAACACCATGGACATCTGTTGGATTCACATCTGGAGCTAACAGAATCACAAACAGATCACAAATCAGACCAAACCTCTTGCCTTTTCTACAGTGTACATCAGAACCTTCTTCCTCTATAGTCATCCCTACCTCTCACTCTAACACTTCTGACAATCTTAGTCTATAGTCATCCCTACCTCTCACTCTGACACTTCTGACCATCTTCCTCTATAGTCATCCCTACCTCTCACTCTGACACTTCTGACCATCTTCCTCTATAGTCATCCATCTCACTCCTAACACTTATGACCATCTTCCTCTATAGTCATCCTACCTCTCACTCTAACACTTCTGACCATCTTCCTCTATAGTCATCCCTACTCTAACACTTCACCATCTTCCTCTATAGTCATCCCTACCTCTCACTCTGACACTTCTGACACTATAGTCTTACCTCTCACTCACTTCTAACACTTCTGACTCTTACATCATCCCTACCTCTCACTCTAACACTTCCTGACCCTTCTGATCTTACACCCTGACATCCCTATCTTCTAACACTTCTGACCATCTTAGTCATCCCTACTCTCTCACTCTGACACTTCTGACACTATGTAGTCATCCCTTACCTCTCACTCTAACTTCCTGACTCTTCTGATCCATCTTCTGACTTCTGACTAGTCATCCCTACCTCTCACTCTAACACTTCTTACACTGTAGTCATCCATCTCACTCTGACACTTCTGACCATCTTCCTCTATAGTCATCCCTACCTCTCACTCACACTTCTGACACTTCTGATCCCTCATCTTCCTCCATCTTATAGTCATCCCTACCTCTCCTCTGACACTTCTGACACTTAGTCATCCATCTTCCACTTCTGACTTATAGTCATCCCTACCTCTCACTCTAACACTTCTGACCATCTTCCTCCCTTACACTGTAGTCATCCCTCTCTGACTCACTCTAACACTTCTCTAACACTTCTGATCATCTTCCTCTGACCATCTTATAGTCATCCCTACCTCTCTGACACTTCTGACACTTCTGATCCCTACCTCTCTTCCTCTATAGTCATCCCTACCTCTCACTCTAACACTTCTGATCATCTTCCTCTATAGTCATCCCTACCTCTCACTCTAACACTTCTGACCATCTTCTCTATAGTCATCCCTACCTCTCACTCTTATGACCATCTTCCTCTATAGTCACACTAACACTTCTATAGTCATCCCTACCTCTCACTCTAACACTTCTGACATCTTCCTCTATAGTAGTCATCCCTACATCTCTCACTCTGACACTTCTGATAATCTTCCTCTATAGTCATCCCTACCTCTCACTCTGACACTTCTGTCACACTATAGTCATCCCCTACCTACCTCTCACTCTAACACTTCTGACCATCTTCCTCTATAGTCATCCCTACCTCTCACTCTGACACTTCTGACCATCTTCCTCTATAGTCATCCCTACCTCTCACTCTAACACTTCTGACCATCTTCCTCTATAGTCATCCCTACCTCTCACTCTGACACTTAACATCTTCCTGATCATCTATAGTCATCCCTACCTCTCACTCTAACACTTCTGACCATCTTCCTCTATAGTCATCCCTACCTCTCACTCTAACACTTCTGATCATCTTCCTCTATAGTCATCCCTACCTACCTCTCACTCTAACACTAACACTTCTGACCATCTTTCTGATCTACTCTACAGTAGTGGCCAAAAGTTTTGAGAATGACACAAATATTAATTTTCACAAAGTCTGCTGCTTCAGTGTCTTAAGATATTTTTGTCAGATGTTACTTTTTCACAAAGTCAGGATTTGGCCAGGGTTGTTCCGGTTTTTGGTCACTAGATGCCCCCATTGTGCCTTTTGACCTTTTGTTTTCCCTTGATCCCCAATATTATTTGCACCTGTGCCTCGTTTCCCCTGATTGTATTTAAACCCTTTGTTTTCCTCTGTTCTTTGCTCTGTGTTTGTATGTTAGCACGCAGCCCTAGTACTCTGTGAACTCTTGTTGATCCCGGTGGACTCTCTTGTGGAATTCTGTTTTTTGTTCTTTTTTTTTCTTTTTTTTTAGTATCTTTTGAGGCTTTTTGTGCTTTACCTTCCACCTTGTGGATTTACCTTTTGTCTTGGAGGATTACCTTTGTTCTTGTAGGATTCCTTTTGAGGTTGTGGAGTTACATGTTTTCCTGAAGAACTTCATTTTTACTTCATTAAATACACCCTCTCAAGTACTGCTGTGTCTGCCTCATCTTCTGGGTTCTGCCGACTATTCTTGGCTCAGTTGGTTAAATGACTGTTTCTCACTCCGAGACCCGGGTTCGTAACCGGGTCCTGACAGTTACTATGGAATACTGAAGTATAAAGTGTCAAAGGCTTTTATTGATAATTACATGAAGTTGAAGAGTCAATATTTGCAGTGTTGACCCTTCTGTTTCAAGACCTCTGCAATCCGCCCTGGCATGTTGTCAATTAACTTCTGGGCCACATCCTGACTGATGGCAGCACATTGTTGCATAATCAATGCTTGGAGTTTGTCAGAATTTGTGGGTTTTTGTTTGTCCATCCGCCTCTTGAGGATTGACCACAAATTCTCAATGCGATTAAGGTCTGGGGAGTTTCCTGGCCATGGACCCAAAATATTTATGTTTTGTTCCCCAAGCTACTTAGTTATCACTTTTACCTTATGGCAAGGTGCTCCATCATGCTGGAAAAGGCATTCTTTGTCACCAAACTGTTCCTGGATGGTTGGGAGAAGTTGCTCTCGGAGGATGTGTTGGTACCATTCTTTATTCATGGCTGTGTTCTGAGGCAAAATTGTGAGTGAGCCCACTCCCTTGGCTGAGAAGCAACCCCACACATGAATGTCTCAGGATGCTTTACTGTTGGCATGATACAGGACTGATGGTAGCGCTCACCTTGTCTTCTCCAGACAAGCTTCTTTCCGGATGCCCCAAACGATTGGAAAAGGGATTCATCAGAGAAAATTACTTTACCCCAGTCCTCAGCAGTCCAATCCCTGTACCTTTCCAGAATATCAGTATGTCCCTAATGTTTTTCATGGAGAGAAGTGGCTTCTTTGCTGCCCTTCTTGACACCAGGCCATCCTCCAAAAGTGTTTGCCTCACCTGTGCGTGCAGATGCACTCACACCTGCCTGCTGCCATTCCTGAGCAAGCTCTGTACTGGTGGTGCCCCGATCCCGCAGCTGAATCAACTTTAGGAGATGGTCCTGGCGCTTCCTGGACTTTCTTGGGCGCCCTGAAGCCTTCTTCACAACAATTGAACCGCTCTCCTTGAAGTTCTTGATGATCAGATAAATGGTTGATTTAGGTGCAATCTTACTGGCAGTAATATCCTTGCCTGTGAAGGCCTTTTTGTGCAAAGCAATGATGATGGCACATGTTTCCTTGCAGGTAACCATGGATGACAGAGGAAGAACAATGATTCCAAGCACCACCCTCCTTTTGAAGCTTCCAGTCTGTTATTCGAACTCAATCAGCATGACAGAGTGATCTCCATCCTTGTCCTCGTCAACACTCACACCTGTGTTAATGAGAGAATCACTGACATGATGTCAACTGGTCCTTTTGTGGCAGGGCTGAAATGCAGTGGAAATGTTTTGGGGGGGATTCAGTTCATTTGCATGGCAAAGAGGGACTTTGCAATTAATATCATTTCATCTGATCACTCTTCATAACATTCTGGAGTATATGCAAATTACCATCATACAAAGGGAGGCAGCAGACTTTGTGAAAACTAATATTTATGTCATTCTCAAAACGCTTGGCCACGACTGTATAGTCATCCCTACCTCTCACTCTAACACTTCTGATCATCTTACTCTATAGTCATCCCTACCTCTCACTCTAACACTTCTGACCATCTTACACTATAGTCATCCCTACCTCTTACTCTAACACTTCTGACCACCTTACACTATAGTCATCCCTACCTCTTACTCTAACACTTCTGACCATCTTAGTCTATAGTCATCCCTACCTCTAACACCTCTTCAGTTTTAGAACAGACTATTTGCATTTCTTTGGCAATAAAGTAAGGTCCACAGTATAGTTTTACCTGCAGGGTTGGTCCTGTACTGTCTGGAGGGCTGGCTGGGCTGGCTGTAGCCCACATGGTTCACAGCCAGAACCCTGAAGGAGTAGTAGGCGTAGGGGGACAGGTCCAGGTGGGCCGTGGTCTTGGTGCCCTCCTCCTCTGTCAGGTTGTGCCACACCCCAGCCTGGTGGAGCAGGTCTTCATACTGGACTAGGAACTCTGGGAGGGGAGACAACATGGAGGAGGGGTTAGAACATGGAGGAGGATAGAACATGGAGGAGGGGTTAGAACATTACATTTACATTACATTTAAGTCATTTAGAGACGCTCTTATCCAGAGCGACTTAGGACACACATGGAGGAGGGGATAGAACATGGAGGAGGGGTTAGAACATGGAGGAGGGGATAGAACATGGAGGAGGGGTTAGAACATGGAGGAGGGGTTAGAACATGGAGGAGGGGTTAGAACATGGAGGAGGGGTTAGAACATGGAGGAGGGGTTAGAACATGGAGGAGGGGTTAGAACATGGAGGAGGGGATAGAACATGGAGGAGGGGTTAGAACATGGAGGGGAGGAGGGTTAGAACATGGAGGAGGGGTTAGAACATGGAGGAGGGGTTAGAACATGGAGGAGGGGTTAGAACATGGAGGAGGGGTTAGAACATGGAGGAGGGGTTAGAACATGGAGGAGGGGTTAGAACATGGAGGAGGGGTTAGAACATGGAGGAGGGGATAGAACATGAGGAGGGGTTAGAACATGGAGGAGGGTTAGAACATGGAGGAGGGGTTAGAACATGGAGGAGGGGTTAGAAAATGGAGGAGGGGATAGAACATGGAGGAGGGGTTAGAACATGGAGGAGGGGTTAGAACATGGAGGAGGGGTTAGAACATGGAGGAGGGTTAGAACATGGAGGAGGGGTTAGAACATGGAGGAGGGGTTCAGAACATGGAGGACTGTTGTGTTCATATAACATGGAGGAGGGTTATTAACATGGAGGAGGGTTATAACATGTAGAACATGGAGGACTGTTGGATAGAACATGGAGGAGGGACTGTTAGATCATGGTAGGGGACTAGAACATGGAGTACTCTGTGGGTTAGAATGACGGAGTGTAGGGTTAGAACATGGAGGACTGGTTAGATACATGTGTAGGACTGTTCATTATAATACAGTACTCTGTTAGGACTGTTCATTATAATACAGTTCTGTTGTTTTATAATACAGTACTCTGTGTAGGACTGTTCATTATAATACAGTACTCTGTGTAGGACTGTTGTGTTCATTATAATACAGTACTCTGTGTAGGACTGTTCTTTATAATACAGTGTTCATTATAATACAGTACTCTGTGTAGGACTGTTGTGTTCATTATAATACAGTACTCTGTGTGTTCATTATAATACAGTACTCTGTGTAGGACTGTTGTGTTCATTATAATACAGTACTCTGTGTAGGACTGTTCTTTATAATACAGTACTCTGTGTAGGACTGTTCATTATAATGCAGTACTCTGTGTAGGACTGTTGTGTTCTTTATAATACAGTACTCTGTGTAGGACTGTTGTGTTCTTTATAATACAGTACTCTGTGTAGGACTGTTCATTATAATACAGTACTCTGTGTAGGACTGTTCTTTATAATATAGTACTCTGTGTGGGACTGTTGTGTTCTTTATAATACAGTACTCTGTGTAGGACTGTTCATTATAATACAGTACTCTGTGTAGGACTGTTGTGTTCATTATAATGCAGTACTCTGTGTAGGACTGTTGTGTTCATTATAATACAGTACTCTGTGTAGGACTGTTCATTATAATACAGTACTCTGTGTAGGACTGTTCATTATAATGCAGTACTCTGTGTAGGACTGTTGTGTTCATTATAATACAGTACTCTGTGTAGGACTGTTCATTATAATACAGTACTCTGTGTAGGACTGTTCATTATAATGCAGTACTCTGTGTAGGACTGTTGTGTTCTTTATAATACAGTACTCTGTGTAGGACTGTTCATTATAATACAGTACTCTGTGTAGGACTGTTCATTATAATACAGTACTCTGTGTAGGACTGTTCTTTATAATATAGTACTCTGTGTGGGGCTGTTGTGTTCTTTATAATACAGTACTCTGTGTAGGACTGTTGTGTTCATTATAATACAGTACTCTGTGTAGGACTGTTGTGTTCTTTATAATACAGTACTCTGTGTAGGACTGTTGTGTTCTTTATAATATAGTACTCTGTGTAGGGCTGTTCATTATAATACAGTACTCTGTGTAGGACTGTTGTGTTCTTTATAATACAGTACTCTGTGTAGGACTATTCATTATAATGCAGTACTCTGTGTAGGACTGTTCATTATAATCCAGTACTCTGTGTAGGACTGTTGTGTTCTTTATAATACAGTACTCTGTGTAGGACTGTTCATTATAATACAGTACTCTGTGTAGGACTGTTGTGTTCATTATAATACAGTACTCTGTGTAGGACTGTTCATTATAATGCAGTACTCTGTGTAGGACTGTTCATTATAATGCAGTACTCTGTGTAGGACTGTTCATTATAATACAGTACTCTGTAGGACTGTTGTGTTCATTATAATACAGTACTCTGTGTAGGACTGTTCATTATATAATACAGTACTCTGTGTAGGACTGTTCATTATAATACAGTACTCTGTGTATGTTGTGTTCATTATAATACAGTACTCTGTGTAGGACTGTTCTTTATAATACAGTACTCTGTGTAGGACTGTTCATTATAATACAGTACTCTGTGTAGGACTGTTCTTTATAATACAGTACTCTGTGTAGGACTGTTGTGTTCATTATAATACAGTACTCTGTGTAGGACTGTTGTGTTCATTATAATACAGTACTCTGTGTAGGACTGTTCTTTATAATACAGTACTCTGTGTAGGACTGTTGTTCATTATAATACAGTACTCTGTGTAGGACTGTTGTGTTCATTATAATACAGTACTCTGTGTAGGACTGTTGTGTTCTTTATAATAGAGTACTCTGTGTAGGACTGTTGTGTTCTTTATAATACAGTACTCTGTGTGGGGCTGTTGTGTTCGTCTCCAGGTATCCAGGTGAGCTGGACGCTCCTCTCTCTCTGGTCAGTCAGCTCCAGGTCTGTAGGAGGGTCTGGTTCCTCTGGAGAGGAAAACACAGTGTCAGTACCACTCACTACTACAACAACAAGGTCACCTGATGCTTTCGGGGGTGGGAGTCAGCATGCCTTGTTTGATAAACTGAGTAACTGAGCGAAAGCCCGAAATGAGCCGGACCCAGCTCCAACCCAAAACACAGTAGTCAGATGGACATAGTTACTAATAATAATAATAATAATAATAATCACACTAGTGAATAAATCTAATGATGCAGCAGACACTTCAAACACACACAGACTGGTTCTCTCTGGTCACGGACTGTCAATATGCCACTGCAGTAGCATCACAACAGAGCCATAGCATGCTAACCAAACGGACAGGACTGCTACAGTAAGGGTGAAGGTCAGCTCTCACACACTCAGGACTGAGGGAGAGGAGTGGATGAGGAATGATGATGCTAATATGGCCAACAGGGCCAGCGTTGTTTACCGTAGACAATAGCAGGAGTTGGAGTAGCCTCTGAGAGAGCAAGGACAGGAGTCAGATAGGAGTGACAGGTTAGTGACAAAACACAGGTTTCAGAGAGAAGAAGAATAGGACTACACAGCAACAGGAAGCTGATGAAACACTTCCTATAGTCAATCACCAATATCACAACACTCTAGTGCTGGTTATGAAATACTTCCTATAGTCAATCACCAATATCACAACACTCTAGTATTGGTTATGAAAGACTGGTGTTCCTATAGTCAATCACCAATATTACAACACTCTAGTACTGGTTATGAAATACTTCTTATAGTCAATCACCAATATTACAACACTCTAGTACTGGTTATGAAAGACTGGTGTTCCTATAGTCAATCACCAATATTACAACACTCTAGTACTGGTTATGAAATACTTCTTATAGTCAATCACCAATATTACAACACTCTAGTACTGGTTATGAAAGACTGGTGTTCCTATAGTCAATCACCAATATTACAACACTCTAGTACTGGTTATGAAATACTGGTGTTACTATAGTCAATCACCAATATTACAATTTGTAAGTCGCTCTGGATAAGAGTGTCTGCTAAATGACTTAAATGTAAATGTAAATGTACAACACTCTAGTATTGGTTATGAAAGACTGGTGTTCCTATAGTCAATCACCAATATTACAGCACTCTAGTATTGGTTATGAAAGACTGGTGTTACTATAGTCAATCACCAATATTACAACACTCTAGTATTGGTTATGAAAGACTGGTGTTACTATAGTCAATCACCAATATTACAACACTCTAGTATTGGTTATGAAAGACTGGTGTTACTATAGTCAATCACCAATATTACAACACTCTAGTATTGGTTATGAAAGACTGGTGTTACTATAGTTAATCACCAATATTACAACACTCTAGTATTGGTTATGAAATACTTCCTATAGTCAATCGTCATATATTACAACACTCTATTATTACAACTCTGTGAGCATTGGATCAGACTACAAAGTATTTAAATAAAGATGTTAACAGACTATTCAGAACATGCACATGCGTGTCTACCACAGAGATGAACCATATCAAATTGTCATAACAATAACTAGAGGACATAGAATATAGGTAGCTGATAGAAGGAGGAGAGGATAGAATGTGTTGTATATCCTAAGATAAGTTAGGTAAACATCATGTGAAGTATAGAGGTAAACTCACCAACGACGGTGAGCATGGCGCTAGCTGAGTCCTGGTCCAGGGTGGTGTTCATGACACAGGTGTAGGTTCCCTCGTCCTCCTCTGTCACTTCGTTGATGGTCAGACTGTCAGTGTCCACCAAGAACCTAACAAAACACCACCACACAGTCAGACAATCATGCTTATAGTAACCTGTGGCGACGGCAATAGCATCGAATAGTCCCAGCGATATGCAACTGTTCAGGGAAGTCAGGAACCAATACACACAGTCAGACAATCATGCTTATAGTAACCTGTGGCGGGAAGTCGGAACAATAGCATCGAATAGTCCCAGCGATATGCAACTGTTCAGGGAAGTCAGGAACCAATACACACAGTCAGACAATCATGCTTATAGTAACCTGTGGCGACGGCAATAGCATCGAATAGTCCCAGCGATATGCAACTGTTCAGGGAAGTCAGGAACCAATACACACAGTCAGACAATCATGCTTATAGTAACCTGTGGCGGACTGCAATAGCATCGAATAGTCCCAGCGATATGCAACTGTTCAGGGAAGTCAGGAACCAATACACACAGTCAGACAATCATGCTTATAGTAACCTGTGGCGGACTGCAATAGCATCGAATAGTCCCAGCGATATGCAACTGTTCAGGGAAGTCAGGAACCAATACACACAGTCAGACAATCATGCTTATAGTAACCTGTGGCGACGGCAATAGCATCGAATAGTCCCAGCGATATGCAACTGTTCAGGGAAGTCAGGAACCAATACACACAGTCAGACAATCATGCTTATAGTAACCTGTGGCGACGGCAATAGCATCGAATAGTCCCAGCGATATGCAACTGTTCAGGGAAGTCAGGAACCAATACACACAGTCAGACAATCATGCTTATAGTAACCTGTGGCGGACTGCAATAGCATCGAATAGTCCCAGCGATATGCAACTGTTCAGGGAAGTCAGGAACCAATACACACAGTCAGACAATCATGCTTATAGTAACCTGTGGCGGACTGCAATAGCATCGAATAGTCCCAGCGATATGCAACTGTTCAGGGAAGTCAGGAACCAATACACACAGTCAGACAATCATGCTTATAGTAACCTGTGGCGACGGCAATAGCATCGAATAGTCCCAGCGATATGCAACTGTTCAGGGAAGTCAGGAACCAATACACACAGTCAGACAATCATGCTTATAGTAACCTGTGGCGGACTGCAATAGCATCGAATAGTCCCAGTGATATGCAACTGTTCAGGGAAGTCAGGAACCAATACACACAGTCAGACAATCATGCTTATAGTAACCTGTGGCGGACGGCAATAGCATCGAATAGTCCCAGCGATATGCAACTGTTCAGGAAGTCAGGAACCAATACACACAGTCAGACAATCATGCTTATAGTAACCTGTGGCGACGGCAATAGCATCGAATAGTCCCAGCGATATGCAACTGTTCAGGGAAGTCAGGAACCAATACACACAGTCAGACAATCATGCTTATAGTAACCTGTGGCGGGCAATAGCATCGAATAGTCCCAGCGATATGCAACTGTTCAGGGAAGTCAGGAACCAATACACACAGTCAGACAATCATGCTTATAGTAACCTGTGGCGACGGCAATAGCATCGAATAGTCCCAGCGATATGCAACTGTTCAGGGAAGGAACCAATACACACAGTCAGACAATCATGCTTATAGTAACCTGTGGCGACGGCAATAGCATCGAATAGTCCCAGCGATATGCAACTGTTCAGGAAGTCAGGAACCAATACACACAGTCAGACAATCATGCTTATAGTAACCTGTGGCGGACGGCAATAGCATCGAATAGTCCCAGCGATATGCAACTGTTCAGGGAAGTCAGGAACCAATACACACAGTCAGACAATCATGCTTATAGTAACCTGTGGCGGACGGCAATAGCATCGAATAGTCCCAGCGATATGCAACTGTTCAGGGAAGTCAGGAACCAATACACACAGTCAGACAATCATGCTTATAGTAACCTGTGGCGACGGCAATAGCATCGAATAGTCCCAGCGATATGCAACTGTTCAGGGAAGTCAGGAACCAATACACACAGTCAGACAATCATGCTTATAGTAACCTGTGGCGGACGGCAATAGCATCGAATAGTCCCAGCGATATGCAACTGTTCAGGGAAGTCAGGAACCAATACACACAGTCAGACAATCATGCTTATAGTAACCTGTGGCGACGGCAATAGCATCGAATAGTCCCAGCGATATGCAACTGTTCAGGGAAGTCAGGAACCAATACACACAGTCAGACAATCATGCTTATAGTAACCTGTGGCGGACGGCAATAGCATCGAATAGTCCCAGCGATATGCAACTGTTCAGGGAAGTCAGGAACCAATACACACAGTCAGACAATCATGCTTATAGTAACCTGTGGCGGACGGCAATAGCATCGAATAGTCCCAGCGATATGCAACTGTTCAGGGAAGTCAGGAACCAATACACACAGTCAGACAATCATGCTTACAGTAACCTGTGGCGGACTGCAATAGCATCGAATAGTCCCAGTGATATGCAACTGTTCAGGGAAGTCAGGAACCAATACACACAGTCAGTCAGGAAAGCAAAGGCTAGCTTTTTCAAACAGAAATTTGCATCCTGTGGCTCTCCAAAAAGTTTTGGGACACTGTAAAGTCCATGGAGAACAAGGGCACCTCCTCCCAGCTGCCCACTACACTGAGGCTAGGTAACACGGTCACCACCAATAAAAACATTCAATAAGCATTTCTCTACGGCTGGCCATGCTTTCCTCCTGGCTAGCCCAACCCCGGACAACAGCTCCACACCCCCCGGCAGCTACTTGCCCAAGCCTCCCCAGCTTTTCCTTCACCCAAATCCAGATAACTGATGTTCTGAAAGAGCTGCAAAACCTGGACCCCTACAAATTAGCCAGGCTAGACAATCTGGACCCTCTCTTTTTAAAATGATCCACCGCCTTTGTTGCCACCACTATTACTAGCCTGTTCAACCTCTCTTTCGTATCGTCCGAGATCCCTAAAGATTGGAAAGCTGCCGCGGTCATCCCCCCTCTTCAAAAGGGGTGACACTCTAGACCCAAACTGTTATATACCTATATGTATCCTACCCTGCCTTTCTAAAGTCTTCAAAAGCCAAGCTAATATACAGATCACTGACCATTTCGAATCCCACCGTACCTTCTCTGCTGTGCAATCCGGTTTCCGAGCTGGTCACGGGGGCACCTCAGCCACGCTCAAGGTACTAAACGATATCATAACCGCCATCGATAAAAGACAGTACTGTGCAGCTGTATTCATCGACCTGGCCAAGGCTTTCGACTCTGTCAATCACCGTATTCTTATTGGCAGACTCGATAGCCTTGGTTTCTCAAATGACTGCCTCGACTGGTTCACCAACTGTTATGCAGGTGAAGGAGGACCCAAACGCGACTTAACAGAAACAGAGTTTATTAATGCTCAAAAACCGAGTAACTGAAATCCTCTAGACAGTAGAGGGGAAAACAACTGGAGAAGCGGCCACAGACTGCAGGTCGCCTCGGGTAGGCGCAGGCCGTAGTCAACTGTGACACCTGCTCACACGCAGCGTCTGAAGAAGGCACAAAACACGACAGGACAGGGTGATACACAATCACGGCAAAAAACACGACAGGACAGGGCGAAACGCAATTACAGCATGGAATACAAAACAAGGAACCGACGGATCAGGAACGGATCACAAAGGAATAAATAGGGAGTCTAATCAGGGGAAAGGATCGGGAACAGGTGTGGGAAGACTAATGATGATTAGGGGAATAGGAACAGCTGGGAGCAGGAACGGAACGACAGAGAGAAGAGAGAGCGAGAGAGTGAAAGGGGGGGGAGAGAGAGGGATAGAACCAAACAAGACCAGCAGAGGGAAACGAATAGCATGGGGAGCACAGGGACAAGACATGACAATAAATGACAAACATGACAGTACCCCCACTCACCGAGCGCCTCCTGGCGCACTCGAGGAGGAATCCTGGCGGCAACGGAGGAAATCATCGATGAGCGAACGGTCCAGCACGTCCCGAGACGGAACCCAACTCCTCTCCTCAGGACCGTAACCCTCCCAATCCACTAGGTATTGGTGACCCGTCCCGAGAACGCATGTCCATAATTTTATGTACCTTGTAAATAGGTGCGCTCTCGACAAGGACGGGAGGGGGAGGGAAGACGAACGGGGGTGCGAAGAAAGGGCTTAACACAGGAGACATGGAAGACAGGATGGACGCGACGAAGATGTCGCGGAAGAAGCAGTCGCACAGCGACAGGATTGACGACCTGGGAGACACGGAACGGACCAATGAACCGCGGAGTCAACTTACGAGAAGCTGTCGTAAGAGGAAGGTTGCGAGTGGAAAGCCACACTCTCTGGCCGCAACAATACCTTGGACTCTTAATCCTGCGTTTATTGGCGGCTCTCACCGTCTGTGCCCTGTAACGGCAAAGTGCAGACCTCACCCTCCTCCAGGTGCGCTCACAACGTTGGACAAACGCTTGAGCGGAGGGAACGCTGGACTCGGCAAGCTGGGATGAGAACAGAGGAGGCTGGTAACCCAGACTACTCTGAAACGGAGATAACCCGGTAGCAGACGAAGGAAGCGAATTGTGAGCGTATTCTGCCCAGGGGAGCTGTTCTGCCCAAGACGCAGGGTTCCTGAAAGAAAGGCTGCGTAGTATGCGACCAATCGTCTGATTGGCCCTCTCTGCTTGACCGTTAGACTGGGGATGAAACCCGGAAGAGAGACTGACGGACGCACCAATCAAACGACAGAACTCCCTCCAAAACTGTGACGTGAATTGCGGACCTCTGTCTGAAACGGCGTCTAACGGGAGGCCATGAATTCTGAATACATTCTCAATAATGATTTGTGCCGTCTCCTTAGCGGAAGGAAGTTTAGCGAGGGAATGAAATGTGCCGCCTTAGAGAACCTATCGACAACCGTCAGAATCACAGTCTTCCCCGCAGACAAAGGCAGACCGGTAATGAAGTCTAAGGCAATGTGAGACCATGGTCGAGAAGGAATGGGGAGCGGTCTGAGACGACCGGCAGGAGGAGAGTTACCCGACTTAGTCTGCGCGCAGTCCGAACAGGCAGCCACGAAACGGCGCGTGTCACGCTCCTGAGTCGGCCACCAAAAGCGCTGGCGAATAGACGCAAGAGTGCCTCGAACACCGGGATGACCCGCTAACTTGGCAGAGTGAGCCCACTGAAGAACAGCCAGGCGAGTGGAAACAGGAACGAAAAGGAGGTTACTAGGACAAGCGCGCGGCGACGCAGTGTGCGTGAGTGCTTGCTTAACCTGTCTTTCAATTCCCCAGACTGTTAACCCGACAACACGCCCATAAGGAAGAATCCCTCGGGATCAGTAGAAGCCACAGAAGAACTAAACAGACGGGATAAGGCATCAGGCTTGGTGTTCTTGCTACCCGGACGGTAAGAAATCACAAACTCGAAACGAGCGAAAAACAACGCCCAACGAGCTTGACGGGCATTAAGTCGTTTGGCAGAACGGATGTACTCAAGGTTCTTATGGTCTGTCCAAACGACAAAAGGAACGGTCGCCCCCTCCAACCACTGTCGCCATTCGCCTAGGGCTAAGCGGATGGCGAGCAGTTCACGATTACCCACATCATAGTTGCGCTCAGATGGCGACAGGCGATGAGAAAAATAAGCGCAAGGATGAACCTTATCGTCAGACTGGAAGCGCTGGGATAGAATGGCTCCCACGCCTACCTCTGAAGCGTCAACCTCGACAATGAATTGTCTAGTGACGTCAGGAGTAACGAGGATAGGAGCGGACGTAAAACGTTCTTTTAGAAGATCAAAAGCTCCTGGGCGGAACCGGACCACTTAAAACACGTCTTGACAGAAGTAAGAGCTGTGAGAGGGCAGCAACTTGACCGAAATTACGAATGAAACGCCGATAGAAATTAGCGAAACCTAAAAGCGCTGCAACTCGACACGTGACCTTGGAACGGGCCAATCACTGACAGCTTGGACCTTAGCGGAATCCATCTGAATGCCTTCAGCGGAAATAACGGAACCGAGAAAAGTAACGGAGGAGACATGAAAGAGCACTTCTCAGCCTTTACATAGAGACAATTCTCTAAAAGGCGCTGTAGAACACGTCGAACGTGCTGAACATGAATCTCGAGTGACGGAGAAAAAATCAGGATATCGTCAAGATAGACAAAAACGAAAATGTTCAGCATGTCTCTCAGAACATCATTAACTAATGCCTGAAAAACAGCTGGCGCATTGGCGAGACCGAACGGCAGAACCCGGTACTCAAAATGCCCTAACGGAGTATTAAACGCCGTTTTCCACTCGTCCCCCTCTCTGATGCGCACGAGATGGTAAGCGTTACGAAGGTCCAACTTAGTAAAGCACCTGGCTCCCTGCAGAATCTCGAAGGCTGATGACATAAGGGAAGCGGATAACGATTCTTAACCGTTATGTCATTCAGCCCTCGATAATCACGCAGGGCGCAGAGTACCGTCCTTCTTCTTAACAAAAAGAACCCCGCCCCGGCCGGAGAGGAAGAAGGCACTATGGTACCGGCGTCAAGAGACACAGACAAATAATCCTCGAGAGCCTTACGTTCGGGAGCCGACAGAGAGTATAGTCTACCTCGAGGAGGAGTGGTCCCCGGAAGGAGATCAATACTACAATCATACGACCGGTGAGGAGGAAGGGAGTTGGCTCGGGACCGACTGAAGACCGTGCGCAGATCATGATATTCCTCCGGCACTCCTGTCAAATCGCCAGGTTCCTCCTGAGAAGTAGGGACAGAAGAAACGGGAGGGATGGCAGACATTAAACACTTCACATGACAAGAAACGTTCCAGGATAGGATAGAATTACTAGACCAATTAATAGAAGGATTATGACATACTAGCCAGGGATGACCCAAAACAACAGGTGTAAACGGTGAACGGAAAATCAAAAACGAAATAGTCTCACTGTGGTTACCAGATACTGTGAGGGTTAAAGGTAGTGTCTCAAATCTGATACTGGGAAGATGACTACCATCTAAGGCGAACATGGGCGTAGGCTTATCTAACTCTCTGAAAGGAATGTCATGTTTCCGAACCCATGCTTCGTCCATGAAACAACCCTCAGCCCCAGAGTCTATCAAGGCACTACATGTAGCGCCCGAACCGGTCCAGCGTAGGTGGACCGACAAAGTAGTACAGGACTTTGATGGAGAGACTTGAGTAGTTGCGCTCACCTGTAGCCCTCCGCTTACAGATGAGCTCTGGCTTTTACTGGACATGAATTAACGAAATGTCCAGCAACTCCACAATAGAGGCACAGGCGGTTGGTGATCCTCCGTTCCCTCTCCTTCTTCGAGATGCGAATCCCTCCCAGCTGCATGGGCTCAGTCTCAAAGCCAGAGGGGGGAGATGGCTGCGATGCGGAGCAGGGAAACACCGTTGATGCGTGCTCTCTTCCACGAGCCCGGTGACGAAGATCTACCCGTCGTTCTATGCGGATGGCGAGAGCAATCAAGGAGTCCACATCTGAAGGAACCTCCCGGGAGAGAATCTCATCCTTAACCACAGCGTGGAGTCCCTCCAGAAAACGAGCGAGCAGCGCCGGCTCGTTCCACTCACTAGAGGCAGCAAGAGTGCGAAACTCAATGGAATAATCAGTTATGGACCGTTCACCTTGGCATAAGGAAGCCAGGGCCCTAGAAGCCTCCCCACCAAAAACTGAACGGTCAAAAACCCGAATCATCTCCTCTTTAAAGTTCTGGAAATCGTTAGAGCAAACAGCCCTTGCCTCCCAGATAGCTGTGCCCCATTCTCGAGCCCGGCCAGTGAGGAGTGAGATGACGTAAGCAACCCGAGCTCTCTCTCTAGAGTATGTGTTGGGTTGGAGAGAGAACACAATCTCACACTGCGTGAGAAAGGAGCGGCACTCAGTGGGCTGCCCGGAGTAGCAAGGTGGGTTATTAACCCTAGGTTCTGGAGGTTCGGCAGGCCAGGAAGTAACAGGTGGCACGAGACGTAGACTCTGGAACTGTCCAGAGAGGTCGGAAACCTGAGCAGCCAGGTTCTCCACGGCCTGGCGAGCAGCGGACAATTCCTGCTCGTGTCTGCCGAGCATGGCTCCTTGGATCTCGACGGCAGTGTAACGAGCGTCGGAAGTCGCTGGGTCCATTCTTTGGTCGGTTCCTTCTGTTATGCAGGTGAAGGAGGACCCAAACGCGACTTAACAGAAACAGAGTTTATTAATGCTCAAAAAACCGAGTAACTGAAATCCTCTAGACAGTAGAGG
Source organism: Oncorhynchus gorbuscha (assembly GCF_021184085.1). Taxonomy (NCBI): domain Eukaryota; kingdom Metazoa; phylum Chordata; class Actinopteri; order Salmoniformes; family Salmonidae; genus Oncorhynchus; species Oncorhynchus gorbuscha. The sequence goes on from NW_025749032.1 coordinate 21,557, forward strand.
GGAAAACAACTGGAGAAGCGGCCACAGACTGCAGGTCGCTTCGGGTAGGCGCAGGCCGTAGTCAACTGTGACACCTGCTCACACGCAGCGTCTGAAGAAGGCACAAAACACGACAGGACAGGGTGATACACAATCACGGCAAAAAACACGACAGGACAGGGCGAAACGCAATTACAGCATGGAATACAAAACAAGGAACCGACGGATCAGGAACGGATCACAAAGGAATAAATAGGGAGTCTAATCAGGGGAAAGGATCGGGAACAGGTGTGGGAAGACTAATGATGATTAGGGGAATAGGAACAGCTGGGAGCAGGAACGGAACGACAGAGAGAAGAGAGAGCGAGAGAGTGAAAGGGGGAGGGGGAGAGAGAGGGATAGAACCAAACAAGACCAGCAGAGGGAAACGAATAGCATGGGGAGCACAGGGACAAGACATGACAATAAATGACAAACATGACACCAACTACTTCACAGACAGAGTTCAGTGTGTCAAATCAGAGGGCCTGTTGTCCGGACCTCTGGCAGTCTCTATGGGGGGTACCACAGAGTTCAATTCTCGGGTCGACTCTTTTCTCTTTATATATCAACGATGTCGCTCCTGCTGCAGGTGATGCCCTGATCCATCTCTAAGCAGACTACACCATTCTGTATACTTCTGGCCCTTATTTGGACAGGTATTTGGTGTTAACTAACCTCCAAACAAGCTTCAATACCATTCAATACTCCTTCCGTGGCCTCCAACTGCTCTTAAACGCTAGTAAAACCAAATGCATGCTTTTCAACTGTAACGCTGCCCGCACCCGCCCGCCCGACTAGCATCACTACTCTGGACGGTTCTGACCTAGAATACGTGGACAACTACAAATAACTAGGTGTCTGGCTAGACTGTAAACTCTCCTTCCAGACTAATTTCAAACATCTCAATCCAAAATCAAATCTAGAATCGGCTTTCTATTTCGCAACAAAGCCTCGTTCACTCACGCCGCCAAACTTACCCTAGTAAAACTGACTATCCTACCGATCCTCGACTACGGCGATGTCATCTACAAAATATCTTCCAATACTCTACTCAGCAAACTGGGTGTAGTCTATCACAGTGTCATCCGTTTTGTTACCAAAGCGCCTTGTACCACCCACCACTACGACCTGTATGCTCTAGTCAGCTGGCCCTCGCTACATATTCGTCGCCAGACCCACTGGCTCCAGGTCATCTATAAGTCTATGCTAGGTAAAGCTCCGCCTTATCTCTGCTCACTGTCATGATAATAACACCCACCCGTAGCACGCACTCCAGCATGTATATCTCACTGGTCATCCCCAAAGCCAACACCTCCTTTGGCCGCCTTCCCTTCCAGTTCTCTGCTGCCAATGACTGGAACGAAGTGCAAAAATAGCTGATGTTGGAGACTTACATTTCCCTCACTAACTTTAAACATCACCTATCTGAGCATCTAACAGATCGCTGCAGCTGTACATAGTCCATCTGTAAATAGCCCACCTAATCTACATACCTCATCCCCCATATTGTTTTTATTTACTTTGCTGCTCTTTTGCACACCAGTATCACTACTTACACACCATCATCTGCTCATCATCATCTGCTCATCTATCACTCGTGTTAATTGTAATTACTTTGCTACTATGGCCTATGTATTGCCTTACCTCCTCAAGCCATTTGCACACAATGTATATAGACTTTATTTATTTTCTAGTGTGTTATTGACTGTACGCTTGTTTATTCCATGTGTAACTCTGTGTTGTTGTTTCTGTTCACACTGCTTTGCTTTATCTTGGCCAGGTCGCAGTTGGAAATGGGAACTTGTTCTCAACTAGCTTACCTGGTTAAATAAAGGTGAAAAAAATAATGAAAAAGCAAATTCAATCATACATTTACCAAATACATAATTTGTTCAGGCTTTTGCTCCAGCCCTGCTGTAACACACCTAATGTGGGGGGCTGAGGAGGGCCTGAGGAGGGCCTGAGGAGGGCCTGGGGAGCAGTTTGATTAGTAGAATGAGGTGTGTCAGAATCAGGTAGGATGTTATCTCTCCTGGAGTAGGGTTGACCACCACTGGCCTATAGCAGACCCATATCTATAGAGAGAAGGTGTGTATAGAGGAGATGGTCTACTCTAGAGTACCTCTCGTCGTCAGGCAGCTCTCCATTGTCTTTGAGCCAGTTCATGGTGGGGATGAGGGTGGGGTCGTGTTTAACTTTACACTCAAACACTGCCTTCCTGTTCCTCTGGACCACCATGTACTCTGGCTGGGCCAGGATCCTCGTCGGCTCTGAAGGACAATACACACATATATGGTTACACTTCATATGAATACCCTCTTAATAATGCATTATAACACCTATAACTACATTCATAATGCATTATAACATCTATAACTACATTCAGAATGCATTATAATATTTATAACTACATTCATAATGCATTATAACATCTATAACCACATTCATAATGCATTATAATATTTATAACTATATTCATAATGCATTATAAGTGTCTATAACTACATTCATTATGCATTTTAAGTGTCTAAAACTACATTCATGATGCATTATAAGTGTCCATAACTAAATTCATAATGCATTATACGTGTCTATAACTACATTCATAATGTATTATAACTACATTCATAATGTATTATAACATCTATAAATAGATTGGGGCATCAGGTAGCCTAGTGGTTAGAGAGTTGGACTAGTAACCGGAAGGTTGCAAGATCGAATCCCGAGCTGTCGTTTTGCCCTGAACAAGGCAGTTAACCCACTGTTCCTAGGCTGTCATTGAAAATAAGAATCTATTCTTAACTGACTTGCCTTGTTAAATAAAGGTAAAATAAAAATGGTAACATCTATAAATACATCCATAAGTGTCTATAACTACATTCATGAAGCATTATAATCTGGTTATAAGCAGGCTTGTCTGACCTTTGACCTCCAAGTAGACATGGTTCTCCCTGGTTCCCAGGTTGTTGGAGGCTATACAGGTGTACTTGCCACTGTTCAGGGACTGGGCTACGTTGATCTCTAAGGTACCGTTATTATGGATCACATATGGGTCTCTATTCAGGATACTGGTCTGGCTGTCCTTAAACCTGCAGAGGAAACACTAGGTCACTGCATTAGAACACTAGATCCCTGTGAGACTTTATAAATGTAGTTATTCATCAGCTCAGTTCTTTATGAGAAGATCATGTTGAACAGTTTGTGACTGAAGGACTTTAAGGGACACTGTGTGATATTCATTAACAGCCCTCTGTTCACAATCACACATTTACATTACATTTAAGTCATTTAGCAGACGCTCTTATCCAGAGCGACTCACACTAGAGTCAGTGAACTCCATTAGGAAGTGCAGATGGTGTTAACAGAGAGGTGTTAACAGAGAGGTGTTAACAGAGAGGTGTTAACAGAGAGGTGTTAACAGAGAGGAGTTAACAGAGAGGTGTTAACAGAGAGGTGTTAACAGAGAGGTGTTAACAGAGAGGTGTTAACAGAGAGGTGTTAACAGAGAGGAGTTAAAAGAGAGGTGTTAACAGAGAGGTGTTAACAGAGAGGTGTTAACAAAGAGATGTTAACAGAGAGGAGTTAACAGAGAGGAGTTAACAGAGAGGTGTTAACAGAGAGGTGTTAACAGAGAGGTGTTAACAGAGAGGTGTTAACAGAGAGGTGTTAACAGAGAGGTGTTAACAGAGAGGTGTTAACAGAGTGGAGTTAACAGAGAGGAGTTAACAGAGAGGTGTTAATAGAGAGGTACATTTAACATTACATTTAAGTCATTTAGCAGACGCTCTTATCCAGAGCGACTTACAAATTGGTGCATTCACCTTATGACATCCAGTGGGACAGTCACTTAACAATAGTGCATCTAAAACTTAGGGGGGTGGGGTGAGAGGGATTACTTAACCTATCCTAGGTATTCCTTAAAGAGGTGGGGTTTCAGGTGTCTCCGGAAGGTGGTGATTGACTCCGCTGTCCTGGCGTCGTGAGGGAGTTTGTTCCACCATTGGGGGGCCAGGGCAGCGAACAGTTTTGACTGGGCTGAGCGGGAGCTGTACTTCCTCAGTGGTAGGGAGGCGAGCAGGCCAGAGGTGGATGAACGCAGTGCCCTTGTTTGGGTGTAGGGCCTGATCAGAGCCTGGAGGTACTGAGGTGCCGTTCCCCTCACAGCTCCGTAGGCAAGCACCATGGTCTTGTAGCGGATGCGAGCTTCAACTGGAAGCCAGTGGAGAGAACGGAGGAGCGGGGTGACGTGAGAGAACTTGGGAAGGTTGAACACCAGACGGGCTGCGGCGTTCTGGATGAGTTGAAGGGGTTTAATGGCACAGGCAGGGAGCCCAGCCAACAGCGAGTTGCAGTAATCCAGACGGGAGATGACAAGTGCCTGGATTAGGACCTGCGCCGCTTCCTGTGTGAGGCAGGGTCGTACTCTGCGGATGTTGTAGAGCATGAACCTACAGGAACGGGCCACCGCCTTGATGTTAGTTGAGAACGACAGGGTGTTGTCCAGGATCACGCCAAGGTTCTTGGCGCTCTGGGAGGAGGACACAATGGAGTAGCTTCCGTCTTCTTCTCTATTAACCTCTCTGTTAATAGAGAGGAGTTAACAGAGAGGAGTTAACAGAGAGGAGTTAACAGAGAGGAGTTAACAGAGAGGTGTTAACAGAGAGGTGTTAATAGAGAGGTGTTAACAGAGAGGTGTTAATGGAGTGGCTGACTGGCTTGTGAAACTTAAAGTCTGGCTGACTGGCTTGTGAGAGTCTGGCTGGCTGGCTTGTGAGAGTCTGGCTGACTGGCTTGTGAGAGTCAAGCTGACTGGCTTGTGAAACATAAAGTCTGGCTGACTGGCTTGTGAGAGTCTGGCTGACTGGCTTGCAAGACTTAGAGCCAGATGGACTAACCATGTGATGGTTGGTATGGGCGAGCCAAACGAAGCACAGTCCAGGAAAGCAGGATTGTTGGTGATGACCTGGTACACATTGTTGGGGGGAGTCAGCACCCTTGGTGCTTCGGCTGAAAACAGAAACAAATCATATTGATAATTATTACTAAACCATAACGTGACATGAGAATGATGCAGAGAACACAAAATGCTGTCATTGGCCACAACAATGTTCAAGAGTTGTAAAGCTCCAGAGTTTAGAGTTTTTTTTGTTTATTGACTCAATATTCCGATTCTAAAAGGCAGATTCAATGGTTGTGTTTCCAGAGACTCACCGAGCACATTGACAAAAGCATTAGCCAGCAGGTAGCCAAACTCATTGGAGGCGTTGCACTGGTAGACAGCGCTGGAGCCGGTCTGGACGTCGCTCAGAATCACTGTGTCGTCCTCCACCTTCCGACTCGTGTCCTTTGGAGAGTCTATCAAGGGGATCACAGGCTAGATATACAGTATGTCACACATTCAAACCTCTGTTCACTCTTCCTCCTGCACATCTGGATGTTCATAGTTGAGGGTAACATCGTGTAGATATGTGCTCTGCCCACATAGGGATGAATCCTAATTTGATTGGATACTCTACTTGCGCGCAGCACCATAATTCTGTGCAAATCCCTCACTGACATCAATGAATGATTTATGCAATAGTATATGAGCTCTGCTGCTGTTCTACCTACATAAGTGAAACACACTGACTATACATCTCTCTGGATAAGCGCGTTTGATAAATTACTGAAATGTAAATATACGCTTCAGTGTGCATTTCTCCAGTTAGGATTCGTTCCATTGAGCCTCAGTCTGGGGTGGAAGTGGACTAGACTCACCTTTGATGGGGACTCCGTTGACGGACCAGGCGATTTGGGGCTTGGGGTCTCCACTGACTCTGCAGGTGAGGATGCCCGTCTCCTTCGGGGCCAGGATGAGGTTCCTGGGCACTGATCCAGAACGGAGCCGCTGGGGAGGGGGGTGAGAGTCAGAGAAAGAGAGAGAGAGGACAGACCTATAGAAAACCCCTTTTAAAATCCACAACACCGTAAAGGTACTAGGAGTGTTAGGAACATTTCTCCACATATTCCATCTAGTCCCAACTCTTCTTTGTGTCACAGACCTTTGACGTTGACTTTGATGGTGTGATGGGCGGAGCCTAGGCTGTTCTTGGCCGTGCAGCGGTAGTCCCCGGCGTCCGCCTCCATCACATCTGCGTCTTCAACGTCTTCTGGAAGTTGTGGAAGGACATCCGGCTGCTAGGAAGATCGCCACTCTCCTTATACCAGGACACCTCCGGAGTCGGACTAGCAGAAACAACAACAACGAAATAAATCACTTACCAATATCTGTGTATTGTCCTCTGCCAAAAGAACAGACAGACAGCTAGTCCAATGTTGTCTAGGTAACCAGCCTGATTTAGCAATAGAAGACATGATGTTGTCTTGACAAGGCAACAAAGTAGTATTGCTGAATGTCACAGACAAAGATTAAACAAACCAACCTGCCCTTGTGCAAAAACAGAAGTAAAAACCTTGTTCATGCAGTGTTGTTCATGAAGTGTTGTTCATGCAGTGTTGTTCATGAAGTGTTGGTCATGAAGTGTTGTTCATGCAGTGTTGTTCATGAAGTGTTGTTAATGCAGTGTTCATGCAGTGTTGTTCATGCAGTGTTGTTCATGCAGTGTTGTTAATGCAGTGTTGTTCATGCAGTGTTGTTAATGCAGTGTTGTTCATGCAGTGTTGTTAATGCAGTGTTGTTCATGCAGTGTTGTTCATGCAGTGATGTTCATGCAGTGTTGTTCATGCAGTGATGTTCATGCAGCGTTGTTCATGAAGTGTTGTTCATGCAGTGTTGTTCATGAAGTGTTGTTCATGAAGTGTTGT
>NW_025749033.1:0-28375 GCF_021184085.1 Oncorhynchus gorbuscha
AGAGGCTAAACAACAACAAGACATGGTCACTGTCCCAATACTTCTGGAGTATAGAGGCTAAACAACAACAAGACATGGTCACTGTCCCAATACTTCTGGAGTATAGAGGCAAAACAACAACAAGACATGGTCACTGTCCCAATACTTCTGGAGTATAGAGGCAAAACAACAACAAGACATGGTCACTGTCCCAATACTTCTGGAGAGGCAAAACAAACAACAAGATGATAATCACTGTCCCAATACTTGGAGTATAGAGGCTAAACAACAACAAGACATGGTCACTGTCCCAATACTCTGGTATAGAGGCTAAAACAACAACAAGACATGGTCACTGTCCCAATACTTCTGGGTATAGAGGCAAAACAACAACAAGACATGGTCACTGTCCCAATACTTCTGGAGTATAGAAAAACAACAACAAGACATGGTCACTGTCCCAATACTTCTGGAGTATGGTCACTGTCCCAATACTTCTGGAGGCAAACAACAACAAGACATGGTCACTGTCCCAATACTTCTGGAGTATAGAGGCAAAACAACAACTGTCTCCAATACTTCTGACATGATCACTGTCCCAATACTTCTGGAGTATAGAGGCAAAACAACAACAAGACATGGTCACTGTCCTAATACTTCTGGAGTATAGAGGCAAAACAACAAGACATGGTCACTGTCCCAATACTTCTGGAGTATAGAGGCAAAACAACAACAAGACATGGTCACTGTCCCAATACTTCTGGAGTATAGAGGCAAAACAACAAGACATGGTCACTGTCCCAATACTTCTGGAGTATAGAGGCTAAACAACAACAAGACATGGTCACTGTCCCAATACTTCTGGAGTATAGAGGCAAAACAACAAGACATGGTCACTGTCCCAATACTTCTGGAGTATAGAGGCTAAACAACAACAAGACATGGTCACTGTCCCAATACTTCTGAGAGTATAGAGGCAAAACAACAACAAGACATGGTCACTGTCCCAATACTTCTGAGTATAGAGGCAAAACAACAACAAGACATGGTCACTGTCCCAATACTTCTGGAGTATAGAGGCTAAACAACAACAAGACATGGTCACTGTCCCAATACTTCTGAGTATAGAGGCAAAACAACAACAAGACATGGTCACTGTCCCAATACTTCTGGTAAAACAACAACAAGACATGGTCACTGTCCCAATACTTCTGGAGTATAGAGGCTAAACTTCTGGAACAACAAGACATGGTCACTGTCCCAATACTTCCTAATACTTCTGGAGTGGGACATGGTCACTGTCCCATACACGGAGTATAGAGGCAAAACAACAACAAGACATGGTCACTGTCCCAATACTTCTGGAGTATAGAGGCAAACAACAACAAGACATGGTCACTGTCCCAATACTTCTGGAGTATAGAGGCTAAACAACAAGACATGGTCACTGTCCCAATACTTCTGGAGTATAGAGGCAGACATGGCACTAATACAACAAAACAAGACATGGTCACTGTCCCAATACTTCTGAGTATAGAGGCAAAACAACAACAAGACATGGTCACTGTCCCAATACTTCTGGAGTATAGAGGCAAAAACAACAAGACAAGAATACAGTGGTCAACAACAAGACATGGTCACTGTCCCAATACTTCTGGAGTATAGAGGCAAAACAACAACAAGACATGGTCACTGTCCCAATACTTCTGGTCACTGTCCCAATAGAGGAGGCAAAACAACAACAAGACATGGTCACTGTCCCAATACTTCTGGAGTATAGAGGCAAAACAACAACAAGACATGGTCACTGTCCCAATACTTCTGGAGTATAGAGGCTAAACAACAACAAGACATGGTCACTGTCCCAATACTTCTGTAAACAACAACAAGAGGCCCAATACTTCTGGAGTATAGAGGCTAAACAACAACAAGACATGGTCACTGTCCCAATACTTCCTGGTCACTGTCCCAATACTTCTGAGGAGGCTAAACAACAACAAGACATGGTCACTGTCCCAATACTTCTGGAGTATAGAGGCAAAACAACAACAAGACATGGTCACTGTCCCAATACTTCTGGAGTATAGAGGCTAAACAACAACAAGACATGGTCACTGTCCCAATACTTCTGGAGTATAGAGGCTAAACAACAACAAGACATGGTCACTGTCCCAATACTTCTGGAGTATAGAGGCAAAACAACAACAAGACATGGTCACTGTCCCAATACTTCTGGAGTATAGAGGCAAAACAACAACAAGACATGGTCACTGTCCCAATACTTCTGGAGTATAGAGGCAAAACAACAAGACATGGTCACTGTCCCAATACTTCTGGAGTATAGAGGCAAAACAACAACAAGACATGATCACTGTCCCAATACTTCTGGAGTATAGAGGCAAATACTTGAGTATAGAGGCAAAACAACAACAAGACATGGTCACTGTCCTAATACTTCTGGAGTATAGAGGCAAAACAACAAGACATGGTCACTGTCCCAATACTTCTGGAGTATAGAGGCAAAACAACAACAAGACATGGTCACTGTCCCAATACTTCTGGAGTATAGAGGCTAAACAACAACAAGACATGGTCACTGTCCCAATACTTCTGGAGTATAGAGGCTAAACAACAACAAGACATGGTCACTGTCCCAATACTTCTGGAGTATACAGGTAAAACAACAAGACATGGTCACTGTCCCAATACTTCTGGAGTATAGAGGCTAAACAACAACAAGACATGGTCACTGTCCCAATACTTCTGGAGTATAGAGGCAAAACAACAACAAGACATGGTCACTGTCCCAATACTTCTGGAGTATAGAGGCAAAACAACAAGACATGGTCACTGTCCCAATACTTCTGGAGTATAGAGGCTAAACAACAAGACATGGTCACTGTCCCAATACTTCTGGAGTATAGAGGCTAAACAACAAGACATGGTCACTGTCCCAATACTTCTGGAGTATAGAGGCTAAACAACAACAAGACATGGTCACTGTCCCAATACTTCTGGAGTATAGAGGCTAAACAACAAGACATGGTCACTGTCCCAATACTTCTGGAGTATAGAGGCTAAACAACAACAAGACATGGTCACTGTCCCAATACTTCTGGAGTATAGAGGCAAAACAACAAGACATGGTCACTGTCCCAATACTTCTGGAGTATAGAGGCAAAACAACAACAAGACATGGTCACTGTCCCAATACTTCTGGAGTATAGAGGCTAAACAACAACAAGACATGGTCACTGTCCCAATACTTCTGGAGTATAGAGGCTAAACAACAAGACATGGTCACTGTCCCAATACTTCTGGAGTATAGAGGCAAAACAACAACAAGACATGGTCACTGTCCCAATACTTCTGGAGTATAGAGGCAAAACAACAACAAGACATGGTCACTGTCCCAATACTTCTGGAGTATAGAGGCAAAACAACAAGACATGGTCACTGTCCCAATACTTCTGGAGTATAGAGGCAAAACAACAACAAGACATGATCACTGTCCCAATACTTCTGGAGTATAGAGGCAAAACAACAACAAGACATGGTCACTGTCCTAATACTTCTGGAGTATAGAGGCAAAACAACAAGACATGGTCACTGTCCCAATACTTCTGGAGTATAGAGGCAAAACAACAACAAGACATGGTCACTGTCCCAATACTTCTGGAGTATAGAGGCAAAACAACAAGACATGGTCACTGTCCCAATACTTCTGGAGTATAGAGGCTAAACAACAACAAGACATGGTCACTGTCCCAATACTTCTGGAGTATAGAGGCAAAACAACAAGACATGGTCACTGTCCCAATACTTCTGGAGTATAGAGGCTAAACAACAACAAGACATGGTCACTGTCCCAATACTTCTGGAGTATAGAGGCAAAACAACAACAAGACATGGTCACTGTCCCAATACTTCTGGAGTATAGAGGCAAAACAACAACAAGACATGGTCACTGTCCCAATACTTCTGGAGTATAGAGGCTAAACAACAACAAGACATGGTCACTGTCCCAATACTTCTGGAGTATACAGGTAAAACAACAAGACATGGTCACTGTCCCAATACTTCTGGAGTATAGAGGCTAAACAACAACAAGACATGGTCACTGTCCCAATACTTCTGGAGTATAGAGGCAAAACAACAACAAGACATGGTCACTGTCCCAATACTTCTGGAGTATAGAGGCAAAACAACAACAAGACATGGTCACTGTCCCAATACTTCTGGAGTATAGAGGCTAAACAACAACAAGACATGGTCACTGTCCCAATACTTCTGGAGTATAGAGGCTAAACAACAACAAGACATGGTCACTGTCCCAATACTTCTGGAGTATAGAGGCAAAACAACAACAAGACATGGTCACTGTCCCAATACTTCTGGAGTATAGAGGCAAAACAACAACAAGACATGGTCACTGTCCCAATACTTCTGGAGTATAGAGGCAAAACAACAACAAGACATGGTCACTGTCCCAATACTTCTGGAGTATAGAGGCAAAACAACAACAAGACATGGTCACTGTCCCAATACTTCTGGAGTATAGAGGCAAAACAACAACAAGACATGGTCACTGTCCCAATACTTCTGGAGTATAGAGGCAAAACAACAACAAGACATGGTCACTGTCCCAATACTTCTGGAGTATAGAGGCTAAACAACAACAAGACATGGTCACTGTCCCAATACTTCTGGAGTATAGAGGCTAAACAACAACAAGACATGGTCACTGTCCCAATACTTCTGGAGTATAGAGGCAAAACAACAACAAGACATGGTCACTGTCCCAATACTTCTGGAGTATAGAGGCTAAACAACAACAAGACATGGTCACTGTCCCAATACTTCTGGAGTATAGAGGCTAAACAACAACAAGACATGGTCACTGTCCCAATACTTCTGGAGTATAGAGGCAAAACAACAACAAGACATGGTCACTGTCCCAATACTTCTGGAGTATAGAGGCAAAACAACAACAAGACATGGTCACTGTCCCAATACTTCTGGAGTATAGAGGCAAAACAACAAGACATGGTCACTGTCCCAATACTTCTGGAGTATAGAGGCAAAACAACAACAAGACATGATCACTGTCCCAATACTTCTGGAGTATAGAGGCAAAACAACAACAAGACATGGTCACTGTCCTAATACTTCTGGAGTATAGAGGCAAAACAACAAGACATGGTCACTGTCCCAATACTTCTGGAGTATAGAGGCAAAACAACAACAAGACATGGTCACTGTCCCAATACTTCTGGAGTATAGAGGCTAAACAACAACAAGACATGGTCACTGTCCCAATACTTCTGGAGTATAGAGGCTAAACAACAACAAGACATGGTCACTGTCCCAATACTTCTGGAGTATACAGGTAAAACAACAAGACATGGTCACTGTCCCAATACTTCTGGAGTATAGAGGCTAAACAACAACAAGACATGGTCACTGTCCCAATACTTCTGGAGTATAGAGGCAAAACAACAACAAGACATGGTCACTGTCCCAATACTTCTGGAGTATAGAGGCAAAACAACAAGACATGGTCACTGTCCCAATACTTCTGGAGTATAGAGGCTAAACAACAAGACATGGTCACTGTCCCAATACTTCTGGAGTATAGAGGCTAAACAACAAGACATGGTCACTGTCCCAATACTTCTGGAGTATAGAGGCTAAACAACAACAAGACATGGTCACTGTCCCAATACTTCTGGAGTATAGAGGCTAAACAACAAGACATGGTCACTGTCCCAATACTTCTGGAGTATAGAGGCTAAACAACAACAAGACATGGTCACTGTCCCAATACTTCTGGAGTATAGAGGCAAAACAACAAGACATGGTCACTGTCCCAATACTTCTGGAGTATAGAGGCAAAACAACAACAAGACATGGTCACTGTCCCAATACTTCTGGAGTATAGAGGCAAAACAACAACAAGACATGGTCACTGCCCCAATACTTCTGGAGTATAGAGGCTAAACAACAAGACATGGTCACTGTCCCAATACTTCTGGAGTATAGAGGCTAAACAACAAGACATGGTCACTGTCCCAATACTTCTGGAGTATAGAGGCAAAACAACAAGAAGACATGGTCACTGTCCCAATACTTCTGGAGTATAGAGGCAAAACAACAACAAGACATGGTCACTGTCCCAATACTTCTGGAGCTCACTGTATGTAAATAAGTTATTTCTGTATTTCATTATCAATACATTTGCAAAAATGTTTTTAAAAATGTTTTCATTGTTTCATTATGGGGTATTGTGTGTATTTCATTATGGGGTATTGTGTGTATTTCATTATGGGGTATTGTGTGTATTTCATTATGGGGTATTGTGTGTATTTCATTATGGGGTATTGTGTGTATTTCATTATGGGGTATTGTGTGTATTTCATTATGGGGTATTGTGTGTATTTCATTATGGGGTATTGTGTGTATTTCATTATGGGGTATTGTGTGTATTTCATTATGGGGTATTGTGTGTATTTCATTATGGGGTATTGTGTGTATTTCATTATGGGGTATTGTGTGTATTTCATTATGGGGTATAGAGTGTGTGTATTTCATTATGGGGTATTGTGTGTATTTCATTATGGGGTATAGAGTGTGTGTATTTCATTATGGGGTATTGTGTGTATTTCATTATGGGGTATAGAGTGTGTGTATTTCATTATGGGGTATTGTGTGTATTTCATTATGGGGTATTGTGTGTATTTCATTATGGGGTATTGTGTGTATTTCATTATGGGGTATTGTGTGTATTTCATTATGGGGTATTGTGTGTATTTCATTATGGGGTATTGTGTGTATTTCATTATGGGGTATAGAGTGTGTGTATTTCATTATGGGGTATTGTGTGTATTTCATTATGGGGTATAGAGTGTGTGTATTTCATTATGGGGTATAGAGTGTGTGTATTTCATTATGGGGTATAGAGTGTGTGTATTTCATTATGGGGTATAGAGTGTGTGTATTTCATTATGGGGTATAGAGTGTGTGTATTTCATTATGGGGTATAGAGTGTGTGTATTTCATTATGGGGTATTGTGTGTATTTCATTATGGGGTATTGTGTGTATTTCATTATGGGGTATTGTGTGTATTTCATTATGGGGTATTGTGTGTATTTCATTATGGGGTATTGTGTGTATTTCATTATGGGGTATTGTGTGTATTTCATTATGGGGTATTGTGTGTATTTCATTATGGGGTATTGTGTGTATTTCATTATGGGGTATTGTGTGTATTTCATTATGGGGTATTGTGTGTATTTCATTATGGGGTATTGTGTGTATTTCATTATGGGGTATTGTGTGTATTTCATTATGGGGTATTGTGTGTATTTCATTATGGGGTATTGTGTGTATTTCATTATGGGGTATTGTGTGTATTTCATTATGGGGTATTGTGTGTATTTCATTATGTGGGGGGTATTGTGTGTATTTCATTATGGGGTATTGTGTGTATTTCATTATGGGGTATTGTGTGTATTTCATTATGGGGTATTGTGTGTATTTCATTATGGGGTATAGAGTGTGTGTATTTCATTATGGGGTATTGTGTGTATTTCATTATGGGGTATTGTGTGTATTTCATTATGGGGTATTGTGTGTATTTCATTATGGGGTATTGTGTGTATTTCATTATGGGGTATTGTGTGTATTTCATTATGGGGTATTGTGTGTATTTCATTATGGGGTATTGTGTGTATTTCATTATGGGGTATTGTGTGTATTTCATTATGGGGTATTGTGTGTATTTCATTATGGGGTATTGTGTGTATTTCATTATGGGGTATTGTGTGTATTTCATTATGGGGTATTGTGTGTATTTCATTATGGGGTATTGTGTGTATTTCATTATGGGGTATTGTGTGTATTTCATTATGGGGTATTGTGTGTATTTCATTATGGGGTATTGTGTGTATTTCATTATGGGGTATTGTGTGTATTTCATTATGGGGTATTGTGTGTATTTCATTATGGGGTATTGTGTGTATTTCATTATGGGGTATTGTGTGTATTTCATTATGGGGTATTGTGTGTATTTCATTATGGGGTATTGTGTGTATTTCATTATGGGGTATTGTGTGTATTTCATTATGGGGTATTGTGTGTATTTCATTATGGGGTATTGTGTATTTCATTATGGGGTATTGTGTGTATTTCATTATGGGGTATTGTGTGTATTTCATTATGGGGTATTGTGTGTATTTCATTATGGGGTATTGTGTGTATTTCATTATGGGGTATTGTGTGTGTTTCATTATGGGGTATTGTGTGTATTTCATTATGGGGTATTGTGTGTATTTCATTATGGGGTATTGTGTGTGTTTCATTATGGGGTATTGTGTGTATTTCATTATGGGGTATTGTGTGTATTTCATTATGGGGTATTGTGTTTCATTATGTATTTCATTATGGGGTATTGTGTGTATTTCATTATGGGGTATTGTGTGTATTTCATTATGGGGTATTGTGTGTATTTCATTATGGGGTATTGTGTGTATTTCATTATGGGGTATTGTGTGTATTTCATTATGGGGGTATTGTGTGTATTTCATTATGGGGTATTGTGTGTATTTCATTATGGGGTATTGTGTGTATTTCATTATGGGGTATTGTGTGTATTTCATTATGGGGTATTGTGTGTATTTCATTATGGGGTATTGTGTGTATTTCATTATGGGGTATTGTGTGTATTTCATTATGGGGTATTGTGTGTATTTTCATTATGGGGTATTGTGTGTATTTCATTATGGGGTATTGTGTGTATTTCATTATGGGGTATTGTGTGTATTTCATTATGGGGTATTGTGTATTTCATTATGGGGTATTGTGTGTATTTCATTATGGGGTATTGTGTGTATTTCATTATGGGGTATTGTGTGTATTTCATTATGGGGTATTGTGTGTATTTCATTATGGGGTATTGTGTGTATTTCATTATGGGGTATTGTGTGTATTTCATTATGGGGTATTGTGTGTATTTCATTATGGGGTATTGTGTGTATTTCATTATGGGGTATTGTGTGTATTTCATTATGGGGTATTGTGTGTATTTCATTATGGGGTATTGTGTATTTCATTATGGGGTATTTCATTATGGGGTGTGTATTGTGTGTATTTCATTATGGGGTATTGTGTGTATTTCATTATGGGGTATTGTGTGTATTTCATTATGGGGTATTGTGTGTATTTCATTATGGGGTATTGTGTGTATTTCATTATGGGGTATTGTGTGTATTTCATTATGGGGTATTGTGTGTATTTCATTATGGGGTATTGTGTGTATTTCATTATGGGGTATTGTGTGTATTTCATTATGGGGTATTGTGTGTATTTCATTATGGGGTATTGTGTGTATTTCATTATGGGGTATTGTGTGTATTTCATTATGGGGTATTGTGTGTATTTCATTATGGGGTATTTCATTATGTGTGTATTTCATTATGGGGTATTGTGTGTATTTCATTATGGGGTATTGTGTGTATTTCATTATGGGGTATTGTGTGTATTTCATTATGGGGTATTGTGTGTATTTCATTATGGGGTATTGTGTGTATTTCATTATGGGGTATTGTGTGTATTTCATTATGGGGTATTGTGTGTATTTCATTATGGGGTATTGTGTGTATTTCATTATGGGGTATTGTGTGTATTTCATTATGGGGTATTGTGTGTATTTCATTATGGGGTATTGTGTGTATTTCATTATGGGGTATTGTGTGTATTTCATTATGGGGTATTGTGTGTATTTCATTATGGGGTATTGTGTGTATTTCATTATGGGGTATTGTGTGTATTTCATTATGGGGTATTGTGTATTTCATTATGGGGTATTGTGTGTTTTCATTATGGGGTATTGTGTGTATTTCATTATGGGGTATTGTGTGTATTTCATTATGGGGTATTGTGTGTATTTCATTATGGGGTATTGTGTGTATTTCATTATGGGGTATTGTGTGTATTTCATTATGGGGTATTGTGTGTATTTCATTATGGGGTATTGTGTGTATTTCATTATGGGGTATTGTGTGTATTTCATTATGGGGTATTGTGTGTATTTCATTATGGGGTATTGTGTGTATTTCATTATGGGGTATTGTGTGTATTTCATTATGGGGTATTGTGTGTATTTCATTATGGGGTATTGTGTGTATTTCATTATGGGGTATTGTGTGTATTTCATTATGGGGTATTGTGTGTATTTCATTATGGGGTATTGTGTGTATTTCATTATGGGGTATTGTGTGTATTTCATTATGGGGTATTGTGTGTATTTCATTATGGGGTATTGTGTGTATTTCATTATGGGGTATTGTGTGTATTTCATTATGGGGTATTGTGTGTATTTCATTATGGGGTATTGTGTGTATTTCATTATGGGGTATTGTGTGTATTTCATTATGGGGTATTGTGTGTATTTCATTATGGGGTATTGTGTGTATTTCATTATGGGGTATTGTGTGTATTTCATTATGGGGTATTGTGTGTATTTCATTATGGGGTATTGTGTGTATTTCATTATGGGGTATTGTGTGTATTTCATTATGGGGTATTGTGTGTATTTCATTATGGGGTATTGTGTGTATTTCATTATGGGGTATTGTGTGTATTTCATTATGGGGTATTGTGTGTGTTTCATTATGGGGTATTGTGTGTATTTCATTATGGGGTATTGTGTGTATTTCATTATGGGGTATTGTGTGTATTTCATTATGGGGTATTGTGTGTATTTCATTATGGGGTATTGTGTGTATTTCATTATGGGGTATTGTGTGTATTTCATTATGGGGTATTGTGTGTATTTCATTATGGGGTATTGTGTGTATTTCATTATGGGGTATTGTGTGTATTTCATTATGGGGTATTGTGTGTATTTCATTATGGGGTATTGTGTGTATTGTGTGTATTTCATTATGGGGTATTGTGTGTATTTCATTATGGGGTATAGAGTGTGTGTATTTCATTATGGGGTATTGTGTGTATTTCATTATGGGGTATTGTGTGTATTTCATTATGGGGTATTGTGTGTATTTCATTATGGGGTATTGTGTGTATTTCATTATGGGGTATTGTGTGTGTTTCATTATGGGGTATTGTGTGTGTTGTGTGTATTTCATTATGGGGTATTGTGTGTATTTCATTATGGGGTATTGTGTGTATTTCATTATGGGGTATTGTGTGTATTTCATTATGGGGTATTGTGTGTATTTCATTATGGGGTATTGTGTGTATTTCATTATGGGGTATTGTGTGTATTTCATTATGGGGTATTGTGTGTATTTCATTATGGGGTATTGTGTGTATTTCATTATGGGGTATTGTGTGTATTTCATTATGGGGTATTGTGTGTATTTCATTATGGGGTATTGTGTGTATTTCATTATGGGGTATTGTGTGTATTTCATTATGGGGTATTGTGTGTATTTCATTATGGGGTATTGTGTGTATTTCATTATGGGGTATTGTGTGTATTTCATTATGGGGTATTGTGTGTATTTCATTATGGGGTATTGTGTGTATTTCATTATGGGGTATTGTGTGTATTTCATGTGTGTATTTCATTATGGGGTATTGTGTGTATTTCATTATGGGGTATTGTGTGTATTTCATTATGGGGTATTGTGTGTATTTCATTATGGGGTATTGTGTGTATTTCATTATGGGGTATTGTGTGTATTTCATTATGGGGTATTGTGTGTATTTCATTATGGGGTATTGTGTGTATTTCATTATGGGGTATTGTGTGTATTTCATTATGGGGTATTGTGTGTATTTCATTATGGGGTATTGTGTGTATTTCATTATGGGGTATTGTGTGTATTTCATTATGGGGTATTGTGTGTATTTCATTATGGGGTATTGTGTGTATTTCATTATGGGGTATTGTGTGTATTTCATTATGGGGTATTGTGTGTATTTCATTATGGGGTATTGTGTGTATTTCATTATGGGGTATTGTGTGTATTTCATTATGGGGTATTGTGTGTATTTCATTATGGGGTATTGTGTGTATTTCATTATGGGGTATTGTGTGTATTTCATTATGGGGTATTGTGTGTATTTCATTATGGGGTATTATTGTGTGTATTTCATTATGGGGTATTGTGTGTATTTCATTATGGGGTATTGTGTGTATTTCATTATGGGGTATTGTGTGTATTTCATTATGGGGTATTGTGTGTATTTCATTATGGGGTATTGTGTGTATTTCATTATGGGGTATTGTGTGTGTTTCATTATGGGGTATTGTGTGTATTTCATTATGGGGTATTGTGTGTATTTCATTATGGGGTATTGTGTGTATTTCATTATGGGGTATTGTGTGTATTTCATTATGGGGTAGTGTGTGTATTTCATTATGGGGTATTGTGTGTATTTCATTATGGGGTATTGTGTGTATTTCATTATGGGGTATTGTGTGTATTTCATTATGGGGTATTGTGTGTATTTCATTATGGGGTATTGTGTGTATTTCATTATGGGGTATTGTGTGTATTTCATTATGGGGTATTATGGGGTATTGTGTGTATTTCATTATGGGGTATTGTGTGTATTTCATTATGGGGTATTGTGTGTATTTCATTATGGGGTATTGTGTGTATTTCATTATGGGGTATTGTGTGTATTTCATTATGGGGTATTGTGTGTATTTCATTATGGGGTATTGTGTGTATTTCATTATGGGGTATTGTGTGTATTTCATTATGGGGTATTGTGTGTATTTCATTATGGGGTATAGAGTGTGTGTATTTCATTATGGGGTATAGAGTGTGTGTATTTCATTATGGGGTATTGTGTGTATTTCATTATGGGGTATTGTGTGTATTTCATTATGGGGTATTGTGTGTATTTCATTATGGGGTATTGTGTGTATTTCATTATGGGGTATTGTGTGTATTTCATTATGGGGTATTGTGTGTATTTCATTATGGGGTATTGTGTGTATTTCATTATGGGGTATTGTGTGTATTTCATTATGGGGTATTGTGTGTATTTCATTATGGGGTATTGTGTGTATTTCATTATGGGGTATTGTGTGTATTTCATTATGGGGTATTGTGTGTATTTCATTATGGGGTATTGTGTGTATTTCATTATGGGGTATTGTGTGTATTTCATTATGGGGTATTGTGTGTATTTCATTATGGGGTATTGTGTGTATTTCATTATGGGGTATTGTGTGTATTTCATTATGGGGTATTGTGTGTATTTCATTATGGGGTATTGTGTGTATTTCATTATGGGGTATTGTGTGTATTTCATTATGGGGTATTGTGTGTATTTCATTATGGGGTATTGTGTGTATTTCATTATGGGGTATAGAGTGTGTGTATTTCATTATGGGGTATAGAGTGTGTGTATTTCATTATGGGGTATTGTGTGTATTTCATTATGGGGTATTGTGTGTATTTCATTATGGGGTATTGTGTGTATTTCATTATGGGGTATTGTGTGTATTTCATTATGGGGTATTGTGTGTATTTCATTATGGGGTATTGTGTGTATTTCATATATTTCATTATGGGTATTGTGTGTATTTCATTATGGGGTATTGTGTGTATTTCATTATGGGGTATTGTGTGTATTTCATTATGGGGTATTGTGTGTATTTCATTATGGGGTATTGTGTGTATTTCATTATGGGGTATTGTGTGTATTTCATTATGGGGTATTGTGTGTATTTCATTATGGGGTATTGTGTGTATTTCATTATGGGGTATTGTGTGTATTTCATTATGGGGTATTGTGTGTATTTCATTATGGGGTATTGTGTGTATTTCATTATGGGGTATTGTGTGTATTTCATTATGGGGTATTGTGTGTATTTCATTATGGGGTATTGTGTGTATTTCATTATGGGGTATTGTGTGTATTTCATTATGGGGTATTGTGTGTATTTCATTATGGGGTATTGTGTGTATTTCATTATGGGGTATTGTGTGTATTTCATTATGGGGTATTGTGTGTATTTCATTATGGGGTATTGTGTGTATTTCATTATGGGGTATTGTGTGTATTTCATTATGGGGTATTGTGTGTATTTCATTATGGGGTATTGTGTGTGGGGTCATTATGGGGTATTGTGTGTATTTCATTATGGGGTATTGTGTGTATTTCATTATGGGGTATTGTGTGTATTTCATTATGGGGTATTGTGTGTATTTCATTATGGGGTATTGTGTGTATTTCATTATGGGGTATTGTGTGTATTTCATTATGGGGTATTGTGTGTATTTCATTATGGGGTATTGTGTGTATTTCATTATGGGGTATTGTGTGTATTTCATTATGGGGTATTGTGTGTATTTCATTATGGGGTATTGTGTGTATTTCATTATGGGGTATTGTGTGTATTTCATTATGGGGTATTGTGTGTATTTCATTATGGGGTATTGTGTGTATTTCATTATGGGGTATTGTGTGTATTTCATTATGGGGTATTGTGTGTATTTCATTATGGGGTATTGTGTGTATTTCATTATGGGGTATTGTGTGTATTTCATTATGGGGTATTGTGTGTATTTCATTATGGGGTATTGTGTGTATTTCATTATGGGGTATTGTGTGTATTTCATTATGGGGTATTGTGTGTATTTCATTATGGGGTATTGTGTGTATTTCATTATGGGGTATTGTGTGTATTTCATTATGGGGTATTGTGTGTATTTCATTATGGGGTATTGTGTGTATTTCATTATGGGGTATTGTGTGTATTTCATTATGGGGTATTGTGTGTATTTCATTATGGGGTATTGTGTGTATTTCATTATGGGGTATTGTGTGTATTTCATTATGGGGTATTGTGTGTATTTCATTATGGGGTATTGTGTGTATTTCATTATGGGGTATTGTGTGTATTTCATTATGGGGTATTGTGTGTATTTCATTATGGGGTATTGTGTGTATTTCATTATGGGGTATTGTGTGTATTTCATTATGGGGTATTGTGTGTATTTCATTATGGGGTATTGTGTGTATTTCATTATGGGGTATTGTGTGTATTTCATTATGGGGTATTGTGTGTATTTCATTATGGGGTATTGTGTGTATTTCATTATGGGGTATTGTGTGTATTTCATTATGGGGTATTGTGTGTATTTCATTATGGGGTATTGTGTGTATTTCATTATGGGGTATTGTGTGTATTTCATTATGGGGTATTGTGTGTATTTCATTATGGGGTATTGTGTGTATTTCATTATGGGGTATTGTGTGTATTTCATTATGGGGTATTGTGTATTTCATTATGGGGTATTGTGTGTATTTCATTATGGGGTATTGTGTGTATTTCATTATGGGGTATTGTGTGTATTTCATTATGGGGTATTGTGTGTATTTCATTATGGGGTATTGTGTGTATTTCATTATGGGGTATTGTGTGTATTTCATTATGGGGTATTGTGTGTATTTCATTATGGGGTATTGTGTGTATTTCATTATGGGGTATTGTGTGTATTTCATTATGGGGGTATTGTGTGTATTTCATTATGGGGTATTGTGTGTATTTCATTATGGGGTATTGTGTGTATTTCATTATGGGGTATTGTGTGTATTTCATTATGGGGTATTGTGTGTATTTCATTATGGGGTATTGTGTGTATTTCATTATGGGGTATTGTGTGTATTTCATTATGGGGTATTGTGTGTATTTCATTATGGGGTATTGTGTGTATTTCATTATGGGGTATTGTGTGTATTTCATTATGGGGTATTGTGTGTATTTCATTATGGGGTATTGTGTGTATTTCATTATGGGGTATTGTGTGTATTTCATTATGGGGTATTGTGTGTATTTCATTATGGGGTATTGTGTGTATTTCATTATGGGGTATTGTGTGTATTTCATTATGGGGTATTGTGTGTATTTCATTATGGGGTATTGTGTGTATTTCATTATGGGGTATTGTGTGTATTTCATTATGGGGTATTGTGTGTATTTCATTATGGGGTATTGTGTGTATTTCATTATGGGGTATTGTGTGTATTTCATTATGGGGTATTGTGTGTATTATGGTGTGTGTGTATTTCATTATGGGGTATTGTGTGTATTTCATTATGGGGTATTGTGTGTATTTCATTATGGGGTATTGTGTGTATTTCATTATGGGGTATTGTGTGTATTTCATTATGGGGTATTGTGTGTATTTCATTATGGGGTATTGTGTGTATTTCATTATGGGGTATTGTGTGTATTTCATTATGGGGTATTGTGTGTATTTCATTATGGGGTATTGTGTGTATTTCATTATGGGGTATTGTGTGTATTTCATTATGGGGTATTGTGTGTATTTCATTATGGGGTATTGTGTGTATTTCATTATGGGGTATTGTGTGTATTTCATTATGGGGTATTGTGTGTATTTCATTATGGGGTATTGTGTGTATTTCATTATGGGGTATTGTGTGTATTTCATTATGGGGTATTGTGTGTATTTCATTATGGGGTATTGTGTGTATTTCATTATGGGGTATTGTGTGTATTTCATTATGGGTGTATTGTGTGTATTTCATTATGGGGTATTGTGTGTATTTCATTATGGGGTATTGTGTGTATTTCATTATGGGGTATTGTGTGTATTTCATTATGGGGTATTGTGTGTATTTCATTATGGGGTATTGTGTGTATTTCATTATGGGGTATTGTGTGTATTTCATTATGGGGTATTGTGTGTATTTCATTATGGGGTATTGTGTGTATTTCATTATGGGGTATTGTGTGTATTTCATTATGGGGTATTGTGTGTATTTCATTATGGGGTATTGTGTGTATTTCATTATGGGGTATTGTGTGTATTTCATTATGGGGTATTGTGTGTATTTCATTATGGGGTATTGTGTGTATTTCATTATGGGGTATTGTGTGTATTTCATTATGGGGTATTGTGTGTATTTCATTATGGGGTATTGTGTGTATTTCATTATGGGTGTATTTCATTATGTGTGTATTTCATTATGGGGTATTGTGTGTATTTCATTATGGGGTATTGTGTGTTTTCATTATGGGGTATTGTGTGTATTTCATTATGGGGTATTGTGTGTATTTCATTATGGGGTATTGTGTGTATTTCATTATGGGGTATTGTGTGTATTTCATTATGGGGTATTGTGTGTATTTCATTATGGGGTATTGTGTGTATTTCATTATGGGGTATTGTGTGTATTTCATTATGGGGTATTGTGTGTATTTCATTATGGGGTATTGTGTGTATTTCATTATGGGGTATTGTGTGTATTTCATTATGGGGTATTGTGTGTATTTCATTATGGGGTATTGTGTGTATTTCATTATGGGGTATTGTGTATTTCATTATGGGGTATTGTGTGTATTTCATTATGGGGTATTGTGTGTATTTCATTATGGGGTATTGTGTGTATTTCATTATGGGGTATTGTGTGTATTTCATTATGGGGTATTGTGTGTATTTCATTATGGGGTATTGTGTGTATTTCATTATGGGGTATTGTGTATTTCATTATGTATTGTTTCATTATGGGGTATTGTGTGTATTTCATTATGGGGTATTGTGTGTATTTCATTATGGGGTATTGTGTGTATTTCATTATGGGGTATTGTGTGTGTTTCATTATGGGGTATTGTGTGTATTTCATTATGGGGTATTGTGTGTATTTCATTATGGGGTATTGTGTGTATTTCATTATGGGGTATTGTGTGTATTTCATTATGGGGTATTGTGTGTATTTCATTATGGGGTATTGTGTGTATTTCATTATGGGGTATTGTGTGTATTTCATTATGGGGTATTGTGTGTATTTCATTATGGGGTATTGTGTGTATTTCATTATGGGGTATTGTGTGTATTTCATTATGGGGTATTGTGTGTATTTCATTATGGGGTATTGTGTGTATTTCATTATGGGGTATTGTGTGTATTTCATTATGGGGTATTGTGTGTATTTCATTATGGGGTATTGTGTGTATTTCATTATGGGGTGTGTATTTCATTATGGGGTATTGTGTGTTTTCATTATGGGGTATTGTGTGTATTTCATTATGGGGTATTGTGTGTATTTCATTATGGGGTATTGTGTGTATTTCATTATGGGGTATTGTGTGTATTTCATTATGGGGTATTGTGTGTATTTCATTATGGGGTATTGTGTGTATTTCATTATGGGGTATTGTGTGTATTTCATTATGGGGTATTGTGTGTATTTCATTATGGGGTATTGTGTGTATTTCATTATGGGGTATTGTGTGTATTTCATTATGGGGTATTGTGTGTATTTCATTATGGGGTATTGTGTGTATTTCATTATGGGGTATTGTGTGTATTTCATTATGGGGTATTGTGTGTATTTCATTATGGGGTATTGTGTGTATTTCATTATGGGGTATTGTGTGTATTTCATTATGGGGTATTGTGTGTATTTCATTATGGGGTATTGTGTGTATTTCATTATGGGGTATTGTGTGTATTTCATTATGGGGTATTGTGTGTATTTCATTATGGGGTATTGTGTGTATTTCATTATGGGGTATTGTGTGTATTTCATTATGGGGTATTGTGTGTATTTCATTATGGGGTATTGTGTGTATTTCATTATGGGTGTATTGTGTGTATTTCATTATGGGGTATTGTGTGTATTTCATTATGGGGTATTGTGTGTATTTCATTATGGGGTATTGTGTGTATTTCATTATGGGGTATTGTGTGTATTTCATTATGGGGTATTGTGTGTATTTCATTATGGGGTATTGTGTGTATTTCATTATGGTGGTATTTCATTATGGGGTATTGTGTATTTCATTATGGGGTATTGTGTGTATTTCATTATGGGGTATTGTGTGTATTTCATTATGGGGTATTGTGTGTATTTCATTATGGGTATTGTGTGTATTTCATTATGGGGTATTGTGTGTATTTCATTATGGGGTATTGTGTGTATTTCATTATGGGGTATTGTGTGTATTTCATTATGGGGTATTGTGTGTATTTCATTATGGGGTATTGTGTGTATTTCATTATGGGGTATTGTGTGTATTTCATTATGGGGTATTGTGTGTATTTCATTATGGGGTATTGTGTGTATTTCATTATGGGGTATTGTGTGTATTTCATTATGGGGTATTGTGTGTATTTCATTATGTGGGGGTATTGTGTGTATTTCATTATGGGGTATTGTGTGTATTTCATTATGGGGTATTGTGTGTATTTCATTATGGGGTATTGTGTGTATTTCATTATGGGGTATTGTGTGTATTTCATTATGGGGTATTGTGTGTATTTCATTATGGGGTATTGTGTGTATTTCATTATGGGGTATTGTGTGTATTTCATTATGGGGTATTGTGTGTATTTCATTATGGGGTATTGTGTGTATTTCATTATGGGGTATTGTGTGTATTTCATTATGGGGTATTGTGTGTATTTCATTATGGGGTATTGTGTGTATTTCATTATGGGGTATTGTGTGTATTTCATTATGGGGTATTGTGTGTATTTCATTATGGGGTATTGTGTGTATTTCATTATGGGGTATTGTGTGTATTTCATTATGGGGTATTGTGTATTTCATTATGGGGTATTGTGTGTATTTCATTATGGGGTATTGTGTGTATTTCATTATGGGGTATTGTGTGTATTTCATTATGGGGTATTGTGTGTATTTCATTATGGGGTATTGTGTGTATTTCATTATGGGGTATTGTGTGTATTTCATTATGGGGTATTGTGTGTATTTCATTATGGGGTATTGTGTGTATTTCATTATGGGGTATTGTGTGTATTTCATTATGGGGTATTGTGTGTATTTCATTATGGGGTATTGTGTGTATTTCATTATGGGGTATTGTGTGTATTTCATTATTTCATTATGGGGTATTGTGTGTATTTCATTATGGGGTATTGTGTGTATTTCATTATGGGGTATTGTGTGTATTTCATTATGGGGTATTGTGTGTATTTCATTATGGGGTATTGTGTGTATTTCATTATGGGGTATTGTGTGTATTTCATTATGGGGTATTGTGTGTATTTCATTATGGGGTATTGTGTGTATTTCATTATGGGGTATTGTGTGTATTTCATTATGGGGTGTGTATTTCATTATGTGTGTATTTCATTATGGGGTATTGTGTGTATTTCATTATGGGGTATTGTGTGTATTTCATTATGGGGTATTGTGTGTATTTCATTATGGGGTATTGTGTGTATTTCATTATGGGGTGTTGTTTCATTATATTTTCATTATGTGTGTGTGTATTCATTATGTGTGTATTTCATTATGGGGTATTGTGTGTATTTCATTATGGGGTATTGTGTGTATTTCATTATGGGGTATTGTGTGTATTTCATTATGGGGTATTGTGTGTATTTCATTATGGGGTATTGTGTGTATTTCATTATGGGGTATTGTGTGTATTTCATTATGGGGTATTGTGTGTATTTCATTATGGGGTATTGTGTGTATTTCATTATGGGGTATTGTGTGTATTTCATTATGGGGTATTGTGTGTATTTCATTATGGGGTATTGTGTGTATTTCATTATGGGGTATTGTGTGTATTTCATTATGGGGTATTGTGTGTATTTCATTATGGGGTATTGTGTGTATTTCATTATGGGGTATTGTGTGTATTTCATTATGGGGTATTGTGTGTATTTCATTATGGGGTATTGTGTGTATTTCATTATGGGGTATTGTGTGTATTTCATTATGGGGTATTGTGTGTATTTCATTATGGGGTATTGTGTGTATTTCATTATGGGGTATTGTGTGTATTTCATTATGGGGTATTGTGTGTATTTCATTATGGGGTATTGTGTGTATTTCATTATGGGGTATTGTGTGTATTTCATTATGGGGTATTGTGTGTATTTCATTATGGGGTTGTGTGTATTTCATTATGGGTATTGTGTATTTCATTATGGGGTATTGTGTGTATTTCATTATGGGGTATTGTGTGTATTTCATTATGGGGTATTGTGTGTATTTCATTATGGGGTATTGTGTGTATTTCATTATGGGGTATTGTGTGTATTTCATTATGGGGTATTGTGTGTATTTCATTATGGGGTATTGTGTGTATTTCATTATGGGGTATTGTGTGTATTTCATTATGGGGTATTGTGTGTATTTCATTATGGGGTATTGTGTGTATTTCATTATGGGGTATTGTGTGTATTTCATTATGGGGTATTGTGTGTATTTCATTATGGGGTATTGTGTGTATTTCATTATGGGGTATTGTGTGTATTTCATTATGGGGTATTGTGTGTATTTCATTATGGGGTATTGTGTGTATTTCATTATGGGGTATTGTGTGTATTTCATTATGGGGTATTGTGTGTATTTCATTATGGGGTATTGTGTGTATTTCATTATGGGGTATTGTGTATTTCATTATGTATTTCATTATGGGGTATTGTGTGTATTTCATTATGGGGTATTGTGTGTATTTCATTATGGGGTATTGTGTGTATTTCATTATGGGGTATTGTGTGTATTTCATTATGGGGTATTGTGTGTATTTCATTATGGGGTATTGTGTGTATTTCATTATGGGGTATTGTGTGTATTTCATTATGGGGTATTGTGTGTATTTCATTATGGGGTATTGTGTGTATTTCATTATGGGGTATTGTGTGTATTTCATTATGGGGTATTGTGTGTATTTCATTATGGGGTATTGTGTGTATTTCATTATGGGGTATTGTGTGTATTTCATTATGGGGTATTGTGTGTATTTCATTATGGGGTATTGTGTGTATTTCATTATGGGGTATTGTGTGTATTTCATTATGGGGTTTGTGTGTGTTTCATTATGGGGTATTGTGTGTATTTCATTATGGGGTATTGTGTGTGTTTCATTATGGGGTATTGTGTGTATTTCATTATGGGGTATTGTGTGTATTTCATTATGGGGTATTGTGTGTATTTCATTATGGGGTATTGTGTGTATTTCATTATGGGGTATTGTGTGTATTTCATTATGGGGTATTGTGTGTGTTTCATTATGGGGTATTGTGTGTATTTCATTATGGGGTATTGTGTGTGTTTCATTATGGGGTATTGTGTGTATTTCATTATGGGGTATTGTGTGTATTTCATTATGGGGTATTGTGTGTATTTCATTATGGGGTATTGTGTGTTTTCATTATGGGGTATTGTGTGTGTTTCATTATGGGGTATTGTGTGTATTTCATTATGGGGTATTGTGTGTGTTTCATTATGGGGTATTGTGTGTATTTCATTATGGGGTATTGTGTGTATTTCATTATGGGGTATTGTGTGTATTTCATTATGGGGTATTGTGTGTATTTCATTATGGGGTATTGTGTGTATTTCATTATGGGGTATTGTGTGTATTTCATTATGGGGTATTGTGTGTATTTCATTATGGGGTATTGTGTGTATTTCATTATGGGGTATTGTGTGTATTTCATTATGGGGTATTGTGTGTGTTCATTATGGGGTATTGTGTGTGTTTCATTATGGGGTATTGTGTGTATTTCATTATGGGGTATTGTGTGTATTTCATTATGGGGTATTGTGTGTATTTCATTATGGGGTATTGTGTGTATTTCATTATGGGGTATTGTGTGTATTTCATTATGGGGTATTGTGTGTATTTCATTATGGGGTATTGTGTGTATTTCATTATGGGGTATTGTGTGTATTTCATTATGGGGTATTGTGTGTATTTCATTATGGGGTATTGTGTGTATTTCATTATGGGGTATTGTGTGTATTTCGTTGAAACAACTTTAATCCATGTTGAATTCCGGCTGTAACAACAACAGGTGGATGAGTCAAGGGGTGTCAATACTTTCTGAAGCCCCTGTACATGTGTAAAGAATAGGGAGGTATGTTCTGTCTCTCCTCCTCCTTTCACAAACCACTCATCTCTCCTCCTCCTTTCACAAACCACTCTCATCTCTCCTCCTCCTTTCACAAACCACTCTCATCTCTCCCCCTTCCTTCACAAACCACTCATCTCTCCTCCTCCTTTCACAAACCACTCATCTCTCCACCCTCCTTTCACAAACCACTCATCTCTCCACCCTCCTTTCACAAACCACTCTCATCTCTCCTCCTTTCACAAACCACTCTCATCTCTCCTCCTTTCACAAACCACTCTCATCTCTCCTCCTCCTTTCACAAACCACTCATCTCTCCACCCTCCTTTCACAAACCACTCATCTCTCCACCCTCCTTTCACAAACCACTCTCATCTCTCCTCCTTTCACAAACCACTCTCATCTCTCCTCCTTTCACAAACCACTCCCATCTCTCCTCCTCCTTTCACAAACCACTCATCTCTCCTCCTCCTTTCACAAACCACTCTCATCTCTCCTCCTCCTTTCACAAACCACTCCCATCTCTCCCCCTTCCTTCACAAACCACTCTCATCTCTCCTCCTCCTTTCACAAACCACTCTCATCTCTCCTCCTCCTTTCACAAACCACTCCCATCTCTCCTCCTCCTTTCACAAACCACTCTCATCTCTCCTCCTCCTTTCACAAACCACTCATCTCTCCACCCTCCTTTCACAAACCACTCTCATCTCTCCCCTTCCTTCACAAACCACTCTCATCTCTCCCCTTCCTTCACAAACCACTCTCATCTCTCCTCCTCCTTTCACAAACCACTCTCATCTCTCCTCCTCCTTTCACAAACCACTCTCATCTCTCCTCCTTCACAAACCACTCTCATCTCTCCCCCTTCCTTCACAAACCACTCTCATCTCTCCCCCTTCCTTCACAAACCACTCATCTCTCCTCCTTCCTTCACAAACCACTCTCATCTCTCCCCTTCCTTCACAAACCACTCTCATCTCTCCTCCTTCCTTCACAAACCACTCTCATCTCTCCCCTTCCTTCACAAACCACTCTCATCTCTCCTCCTCCTTTCACAAACCACTCTCATCTCTCCCCCTTCCTTCACAAACCACTCTCATCTCTCCCCCTTCCTTCACAAACCACTCATCTCTCCCCCTTCCTTCACAAACCACTCTCATCTCTCCCCCTTCCTTCACAAACCACTCTCATCTCTCCCCTTCCTTCACAAACCACTCTCATCTCTCCCCCTTCCTTCACAAACCACTCTCATCTCTCCCCTTCCTTCACAAACCACTCATCTCTCCTCCTTCCTTCACAAACCACTCTCATCTCTCTCCCTTCCTTCACAAACCACTCATCTCTCTCCCTTCCTTCACAAACCACTCTCATCTCTCCCCTTCCTTCACAAACCACTCTCATCTCTCCCCCTTCCTTCACAAACCACTCTCATCTCTCCCCCTTCCTTCACAAACCACTCTCATCTCTCCCCTTCCTTCACAAACCACTCTCATCTCTCCCCCTTCCTTCACAAACCACTCTCATCTCTCCCCCTTCCTTCACAAACCACTCTCATCTCTCCCCCTTCCTTCACAAACCACTCATCTCTCCTCCTCCTTCACAAACCACTCTCATCTCTCCCCCTTCCTTCACAAACCACTCATCTCTCCTCCTCCTTTCACAAACCACTCTCATCTCTCCTCCTTCACAAACCACTCATCTCTCCCCCTTCCTTCACAAACCACTCATCTCTCCTCCTCCTTCACAAACCACTCATCTCTCCTCCTCCTTCACAAACCACTCTCATCTCTCCCCCTTCCTTCACAAACCACTCATCTCTCCTCCTCCTTCACAAACCACTCATCTCTCCCCCTTCCTTCACAAACCACTCATCTCTCCCCCTTCCTTCACAAACCACTCATCTCTCCTCCTCCTTCACAAACCACTCTCATCTCTCCCCCTTCCTTCACAAACCACTCATCTCTCCTCCTCCTTCACAAACCACTCTCATCTCTCCCCCTTCCTTCACAAACCACTCATCTCTCCTCCTCCTTTCACAAACCACTCATCTCTCCCCCTTCACAAACCAGTCTTTTTTCCCTCTATTTTCTATGGATCACTCAGATCAGATGCACTCTCTGTCCGAATGGGCTGACCGAATTCTAACGGCTCAGGACATTCAGAACTTTCCTCCGTCATGTGATATATCAATGTGAACATTCTGAAGACTCCACCTTCTCCAATATCAACTGGCCTGATAGACACAGCAGCACAACATCAGAACAGAGAATTAGCTTGTGTCCCAAATGTCACCCTGTTCCCTATGTAGTGCACTACTTTTGACTAGGGCCCATAGGACTCTCGTCAAAAGTAGTACACTAAATTCCGTCTTCAAGCAACTTACCCTTTTACTTAAGTTATGTCATAGTTCACTTTGTTACCAGCAACACTAAATTATGTCATAGTTCACTATGTTACCAGCAACACTAAATTATGTCATAGTTCACTATGTTACCAGCAACACTAAATTATGTCATAGTTCACTATGTTACCAGACACTCTGAGCACAACTACATAGGATGAGAATGGTTACACCATGCTGTTAACCTTTTACTAAACTGTTTGGTATTGTATGGTCATGTTTAGTAATGTTTAAGTTACAAACAGCTGGTGAAGAACATTCTGTTGTCATGACATCATTTACAGGGCGAGTGGAGGAAGAAGAAGGTTAACGACCAAATGGCACCCTATTCCCTATACCATCACCCATAGGGCACTTTGACCAGGACCCATAGGGCTCTAATATGGCACTTTGACCAGGACCCATAGGGCTCTAATAGGGCACTTTGACCAGGACCCATAGGGCTCTAATAGGGCACTGTGACCAGGACCCATAGGGCTCTAATAGGGCACTGTGACCAGGACCCATAGGGCTCTAATAGGGCACTGTGACCAGGACCCATAGGGCTCTAATAGGGCACTGTGACCAGGACCCATAGGGCTCTAATAAGGCACTTTGACCAGGACCCACAGCGGAGTCAATCACCACCTTCCGGAGACACCTGAAACCCCACCTCTTTAAGGAATACCTAGGATAGGATAAGTAATCCCTCTCACCCCCCCCCCCCTTAAGTTTTAGATGCACTATTGTAAAGTGACTGTTCCACTGGATGTCATAAGGGGAATGCACCAATTTGTAAGTCGCTCTGGATAAGAGCGTCTGCTAAATGACTTAAATGTAAATGTAATGTAAATGGCTCTAATAGGGCACTGTGACCAGGACCCATAGGGCTCTAATAAGGCACTTTGACCAGGACCCATAGGGCTCTAATAGGGCTCTGTGACCAGGACCCATAGGGCTCTAATAGGGCACTTTGACCAGGACCCATAGGGCTCTAATAGGGCTCGTTGACCAGGACCCATAGGGCTCTAATAGGGCTCTGTGACCAGGACCCATAGGGCTCTAATAGGGCTCTGTGACCAGGACCCATAGGGCTCTAATAGGGCACTGTGACCAGGACCCATAGGGCTCTAATAAGGCACTTTGACCAGGACCCATAGGGCTCTAATAGGCCTCTTTGACCAGGACCCATAGGGCTCTAATAGGGCACTGTGACCAGGACCCATAGGGCTCTAATAGGGCACTGTGACCAGGACCCATAGGGCTCTAATAGGGCACTGTGACCAGGACCCATAGGGCTCTAATAGGGCACTGTGACCAGGACCCATAGGGCTCTAATAGGGCACTGTGACCAGGACCCATAGGGCTCTAATAGGGCACTGTGACCAGGACCCATAGGGCTCTAATAGGGCACTGTGACCAGGATCCATAGGGCTCTAATAAGGCACTTTGACCAGGACCCATAGGGCTCTAATAGGGCACTGTCACCAGGACCCATAGGGCTCTAATAGGGCACTGTGACCAGGACCCATAGGGCTCTAATAGGGCACTGTGACCAGGACCCATAGGGATCTAATAGGGCACTGTGACCAGGACCCATAGGGCTCTAATAGGGCACTGTGACCAGGACCCATAGGGCTCTAATAGGGCACTGTGACCAGGACCCATAGGGCTCTAATAGGGCACTTTGACCAGGACCCATAGGGCTCTAATAGGGCACTGTGACCAGGACCCATAGGGCTCTAATAGGGCACTGTGACCAGGACCCATAGGGCTCTAATAGGGCACTGTGACCAGGACCCATAGGGCTCTAATAGGGCACTGTGACCAGGACCCATAGGGCTCTAATAAGGCACTTTGACCAGGACCCATAGGGCTCTAATAGGCCTCTTTGACCAGGACCCATAGGGCTCTAATAGGGCACTGTGACCAGGACCCATAGGGCTCTAATAGGGCACTGTGACCAGGACCCATAGGGCTCTAATAGGGCACTGTGACCAGGACCCATAGGGCTCTAATAGGGCACTGTGACCAGGACCCATAGGGCTCTAATAGGGCACTGTGACCAGGACCCATAGGGCTCTAATAGGGCACTGTGACCAGGATCCATAGGGCTCTAATAAGGCACTTTGACCAGGACCCATAGGGCTCTAATAGGGCACTTTGACCAGGACCCATAGGGCTCTAATAGGGCACTGTGACCAGGACCCATAGGGCTCTAATAGGGCACTGTGACCAGGACCCATAGGGATCTAATAGGGCACTGTGACCAGGACCCATAGGGCTCTAATAGGGCACTGTGACCAGGACCCATAGGGCTCTAATAGGGCACTGTGACCAGGACCCATAGGGCTCTAATAGGGCACTTTGACCAGGACCCATAGGGCTCTAATAGGGCTCTGTGACCAGGACCCATAGGGCTCTAATAGGGCACATTGACCAGGACCCATAGGGCTCTAATAGGGCTCTGTGACCAGGACCCATAGGGCTCTAATAGGGCACTGTGACCAGGACCCATAGGGCTCTAATAGGGCACTGTGACCAGGACCCATAGGGCTCTAATAGGGCTCTGTGACCAGGACCCATAGGGCTCTAATAGGGCACTGTGACCAGGACCCATAGGGCTCTAATAAGGCACTTTGACCAGGACCCATAGGGCTCTAATAGGGCACTGTGACCAGGACCCAGAGGGCTCTAATAGGGCACTTTGACCAGGACCCATAGGGCTCTAATAGGGCTCTGTGACCAGGACCCATAGGGCTCTAATAGGGCACTGTGACCAGGACCCATAGGGCTCTAATAGGGCACTGTGACCAGGACCCATAGGGCTCTAATAGGGCACTGTGACCAGGACCCATAGGGCTCTAATAGGGCACTTTGACCAGGACCCATAGGGCTCTAATAGGGCACTGTGACCAGGACCCATAGGGCTCTAATAGGGCACTGTGACCAGGACCCATAGGGCTCTAATAGGGCACTGTGACCAGGACCCATAGGGCTCTAATAGGGCACTGTGACCAGGACCCATAGGGCTCTAATAGGGCTCTGTGACCAGGACCCATAGGGCTCTAATAGGGCTCTGTGACCAGGACCCATAGGGCTCTAATAGGGCTCTGTGACCAGGACCCATAGGGCTCTAATAGGGCTCTGTGACCAGGACCC
>NW_025749034.1:0-28367 GCF_021184085.1 Oncorhynchus gorbuscha
ATTCACCTTATAATATATATAATATACACACTGAGGAAGACAACATACTGATCGATATAATTTAATATACACACTGAGGAAGACAACATACTGATCAATATAATATAATATACACACTGAGGAAGACCACATACTGATCAATATAATATACACACTGAGGAAGACAACATACTGATCGATATAATTTAATATACACACTGAGGAAGACAACATACTGATCAATATAATATAATATAATATACACACTGAGGAAGACAACATACTGATCAATATAATTTAATATACACACTGAGGAAGACCACATACTGATCAATATAATATAATATAATATACACACTGAGAAGACAAACATACTGATCAATATAATTTAATATACACTGAGGAAGATCACATACTGATCAATATAATATAATATAATATACACACTGAGAAGACAACATACTGATCAATATAATATAATATACACACTGAGGAAGACAACATACTGATCATAATATAATATACACACTGAGGAAGACAACATATGATCCGATCAATATAATATAATATACACACTGAGGAAGACAACATACTGATCAATATAATATAATATACACACTGAGGAAGACAACATACTGATCAATATAATATAATATAATATACACTGGAGGAAGACAACATGCTGATCAAGCCGCAATATAATATACACACTGAGGAAGACAACATGCTGATCAATATAATATAATATACACACTGAGGAAGACAACATACTGATCAATATAATATACACTGAGGAAGACAACATACTGATCAATATAATATAATATACACACTGAGGAAGACAACATGCTGATCAATATAATATAATATACACCACTGAGGAAGACAACATACTGATCAATAATATAATACACACTGAGGGAAGACAACATGCTGATCAATATAATATAATATAATATAATATACACACTGAGGAAGACAACATTTAATCAATATAATATAATATAATATAATATACACACTGAGGAAGACAAACATGCTGATCAATATAATATAATATACACACTGAGGAAGACAACATACTGATCAATATATAATATAATATACACACTGAGAGAGACAACATACTGATCAATATAATATAATATAATATACACACTGAGGAAGACAACATACTAATATAATATAATATAATATACACACTGAGGAAGACAACATACTGATCAATATAATATAATATACACACTGAGGAAGACAACATACTGATCAATATAATATAATATAATATACACACTGAGAAGACAACACACTGATCAATATAATATAATATACACACTGAGAAGACAACATACTAATCAATATAATATAATATAATATAATATACACACTGAGGAAGACAACATACTGATCAATATATAATATAATATAATATACACACTGAGGAAGACAACACTGATCAATATAATATAATATACACACTGAGGAAGACAACATACTGATATAATATGCACACTGAGGAAGACAACATACTGATCAATATAATATAATATACACACTGAGGAAGACAACATACTGATCAATATAATATAATATATAATATATACACACTGAGGAAGACAACATACTGATCAATATAATATAATATACACACTGAGAAGACAACATACTGATCAATATAATATAATATACACACTGAGGAAGACAACATACTGATCAATATAATATAATATAATATACACATACAGACAATTTATACTGATCAATATAATATAATATAATATACACACTGAGAAGACAACATACTGATCAATATAATATAATATAATATACACACTGAGGAAGACAACATGCTGATCAATATAATATAATATAATATACACACTGAGGAAGACAACATACTGATCAATATAATATAATATACACACTGAGGAAGACAACATACTGATCAATATAATACACATAATATAATATAATATATACACACTGAGGAAGACAACATACTGATCAATATAATATAATATACACACTGAGGAAGACAACATGCTGATCAATATAATATAATATACACACTGAGGAAGACAACATACACACTGATCAATATAATATAATATAATATACACACTGAGGAAGACAACATACTGATCAATATAATATAATATACACACTGAGGAAGACAACACAATGATCAATATAATATAATATAATATACACACTGAGGAAGACAACATACTGATCAATATAATATAATATACACACTGAGGAAGACAACATACTGATCAATATAATATAATATAATATACACACTGAGGAAGACAACATACTGATCAATATAATATAATATACACACTGAGGAAGACAACATACTGAGGAAGATCAATATAATATAATATAATATACACACTGAGGAAGACAACATACTGATCAATATAATATAATATACACACTGAGGAAGACAACATACTGATCAATATAATATAATATACACACTGAGGAAGACAACATACTGATCAATATAATATAATATAATATACACACTGAGGAAGACAACATACTGATCAATATAATATAATATAATATACACACTGAGGAAGACAACATACTGATCAATATAATATAATATAATATACACACTGAGGAAGACAACATGCTGATCAATATAATATAATATAATATACACACTGAGGAAGACAACATACTGATCAATATAATATAATATAATATACACACTGAGGAAGACAACATACTGATCAATATAATATAATATACACACTGAGGAAGACAAACATACTGATCAATCAATATAATATAATATACACACTGAGGAAGACAACATACTGATCAATATAATATAATATAATATACACACTGAGGAAGACAACATGCTGATCAATATAATATAATATACACACTGAGGAAGACAACATACTGATCAATATAATATAATATGCACACTGAGGAAGACAACATACTGATCAATATAATATATATAAATGCCACTGAGGAAGACAACATACTGATCAATATAAATAATATAGAAGCTGTCCCTGATGAAACAAAACATAGAAACATACACACTGAGGAAGACAACATACTGATCAATATAATATAATATAATATACACACTGAGGAAGACAACATACTGATCAATATAATATAATATAATATACACACTGAGGAAGACAACATACTGATCAATATAATATAATATACACACTGAGGAAGACAACATACTGATCAATATAATATAATATAATATACACACTGAGGAAGACAACATACTGATCAATATAATATAATATACACACTGAGGAAGA
Organism: Oncorhynchus gorbuscha; assembly: GCF_021184085.1. NCBI lineage: Eukaryota > Metazoa > Chordata > Actinopteri > Salmoniformes > Salmonidae > Oncorhynchus > Oncorhynchus gorbuscha. The sequence continues at coordinate 3,294 of NW_025749034.1, forward strand.
CAACATACTGATCAATATAATATAATATACACACTGAGGAAGACAACATACTGATCAATATAATATAATATACACACTGAGGAAGACAACATACTGATCAATATAATATAATATACACACTGAGGAAGACAACATACTGATCAATATAATATAATATAATATACACACTGAGGAAGACAACATACTGATCAATATAATATAATATACACACTGAGGAAGACAACATGCTGATCAATATAATATAATATACACACTGAGGAAGACAACATACTGATCAATATAATATAATATAATATACACACTGAGGAAGACAACATACTGATCAATATAATATAATATACACACTGAGGAAGACAACATGCTGATCAATATAATATAATATACACACTGAGGAAGATACTGATCAATATAATATAATATACACACTGAGGAAGACAACATGCTGATCAATATAATATAATATACACACTGAGGAAGACAACATACTGATCAATATAATATAATATATGAGAAGACAAATGATCAATACACTGAGGAAGACAACATACTGATCAATAATAATATAATATACACACTGAGGAAGACAACATACTGATCAATATAATATAATATAATATACACACTGAGGAAGACAACATACTAATCAATATAATATAATATACACACTGAGGAAGACAACATACTGATCAATATAATATAATATACACACTGAGGAAGACAACATACTGATCAATATAATATAATATACACACTGAGGAAGACAACATACTGATCAATATAATATAATATACACACTGAGGAAGACAACATACTGATCAATATAATATAATATAATATACACACTGAGGAAGACAACATACTGATCAATATAATATAATATAATATACACACTGAGGAAGACAACATACTGATCAATATAATATAATATACACACTGAGGAAGACAACATACTGATCAATATAATATAATATACACACTGAGGAAGACAACATACTAATCAATATAATATAATATAATATACACACTGAGGAAGACAACATACTGATCAATATAATATACACACTGAGGAAGACAACACACTGATCAATATAATATAATATACACACTGAGGAAGACAACATACTGATCAATATAATATAATATAATATACACACTGAGGAAGACAACATACTGATCAATATAATATAATATAATATACACACTGAGGAAGACAACATACTGATCAATATAATATAATATAATATACACACTGAGGAAGACAACATACTGATCAATATAATATAATATAATATACACACTGAGGAAGACAACATACTGATCAATATAATATAATATACACACTGAGGAAGACAACATACTGATCAATATAATATAATATAATATAATATACACACTGAGGAAGACAACATACTGATCAATATAATATAATATACACACTGAGGAAGACAACATGCTGATCAATATAATATAATATACACACTGAGGAAGACAACATACTGATCAATATAATATAATATAATATACACACTGAGGAAGACAACATACTGATCAATATAATATAATATACACACTGAGGAAGACAACATACTGATCAATATAATATAATATAATATACACACTGAGGAAGACAACATACTGATCAATATAATATAATATACACACTGAGGAAGACAACATACTGATCAATATAATATAATATAATATACACACTGAGGAAGACAACATACTGATCAATATAATATAATGAGGAAGATATATCAATATAATATAATATACACTGAGGAAGACAACATACTGATCAATATAATATAATATACACACTGAGGAAGACAACATGATCAATATAATATAATATACACACTGAGGAAGACAACATACTGATCAATATAATATAATATACACACTGAGGAAGACAACATGCTGATCAATATAATATAATATACACACTGAGGAAGACAACATACTGATCAATATAATATAATATACACACTGAGGAAGACAACATACTGATCAATATAATATAATATACACACTGAGGAAGACAACATACTGATCAATATAATATAATATACACACTGAGGAAGACAACATACTGATCAATATAATATAATATACACACTGAGGAAGACAACATACTGATCAATATAATATAATATAATATACACACTGAGGAAGACAACATACTAATCAATATAATATAATATACACATACAACATACTAATGATAATATAATATACACACTGAGGAAGACAACATACTGATCAATATAATATAATATACACACTGAGGAAGACAACATACTGATCAATATAATATAATATAATATAATATACACACTGAGGAAGACAACATACTGATCAATATAATATAATATAATATACACACTGAGGAAGACAACATACTGATCAATATAATATAATATACACACTGAGGAAGACAACATACTGATCAATATAATATAATATACACACTGAGGAAGACAACATACTGATCAATATAATATAATATAATATACACACTAATGATAATATAATATACACACTGAGGAAGACAACATACTGATCAATATAATATAATATACACACTGAGGAAGACAACATACTGATCAATATAATATAATATAATATACACACTGAGGAAGACAACATACTGATCAATATAATATAATATAATATACACACACTGAGGAAGACAACATACTGATCAATATAATATAATATAATATACACACTGAGGAAGACAACATACTGATCAATATAATATAATATACACACTGAGGAAGACAACATACTGATCAATATAATATAATATACACACTGAGGAAGACAACATACTGATCAATATAATATAATATAATATACACACTGAGGAAGACAACATACTGATCAATATAATATAATATACACACTGAGGAAGACAACATACTGATCAATATAATATAATATACACACTGAGGAAGACAACATGCTGATCAATATAATATAATATAATATACACACTGAGGAAGACAACATGCTGATCAATATAATATAATATACACACTGAGGAAGACAACATGCTGATCAATATAATATAATATACACACTGAGGAAGACAACATACTGATCAATATAATATAATATACACACTGAGGAAGACAACATACTGATCAATATAATATAATATAATATACACACTGAGGAAGACAACATACTGATCAATATAATATAATATAATATACACCCTGAGGAAGACAACATACTGATCAATATAATATAATATACACACTGAGGAAGACAACATACTGATCAATATAATATAATATACACACTGAGGAAGACAACATACTGATCAATATAATATAATATAATATACACACTGAGGAAGACAACATACTGATCAATATAATATAATATAATATACACACTGAGGAAGACAAACTGATCAATATAATATAATATAATATACACACTGAGGAAGACAACATACTGATCAATATAATATAATATACACACTGAGGAAGACAACATACTGATCAATATAATATAATATAATATACACACTGAGGAAGACAACATACTAATCAATATAATATACACACTGAGGAAGACAACATACTGATCAATATAATATAATATACACACTGAGGAAGACAACATACTAATCAATATAATATACACACTGAGGAAGACAACATACTGATCAATATAATATAATATACACACTGAGGAAGACCACATACTGATCAATATAATATAATATAATATAATATAATATACACACTGAGGAAGACCACATACTGATCAATATAATATAATATAATATACACACTGAGGAAGACAACATGCTGATCAATATAATATAATATACACACTGAGGAAGACAACATACTGATCAATATAATATAATATACACACTGAGGAAGACAACATGCTGATCAATATAATATAATATATAATATAATATAATATACACACTGAGGAAGACAACATACTGATCAATATAATATAATATAATACACACTGAGGAAGACAACATGCTGATCAATATAATATACACTGAGGAAGACAACATAATCAATATAATATACACACTGAGGAAGACAACATACTGATCAATATAATATAATATACACACTGAGGAAGACAACATGCTGATCAATATAATATAATATACACACTGAGGAAGACAACATACTGATCAAATATATAATATAATATACACACTGAGGAAGACAACATACTGATCAATATAATATAATATACACACTGAGGAAGACAACATACTGATCAATATAATATACACACTGAGGAAGACAACATACTGATCAATATAATATAATATACACACTGAGGAAGACAACATACTGATCAATATAATATAATATACACACTGAGGAAGACAACATACTGATCAATATAATATAATATAATATACACACTGAGGAAGACAACATACTGATCAATATAATATAATATAATATACACACTGAGGAAGACAACATACTGATCACACTGATAATATAATATAATATACACACTGAGGAAGACAACATACTGATCAATATAATATAATATAATATACACACTGAGGAAGACAACATACTGATCAATATAATATAATATACACACTGAGGAAGACAACATACTGATCAATATAATATAATATAATATACACACTGAGGAAGACAACATACTGATCAATATAATATAATATACACACTGAGGAAGACAACATACTGATCAATATAATATAATATACACACTGAGGAAGACAACATACTGATCAATATAATATAATATACACACTGAGGAAGACAACATACTGATCAATATAATATAATATAATATAATATACACACTGAGGAAGACAACATACTGATCAATATAATATAATATACACACTGAGGAAGACAACATACTGATCAATATAATATAATATAATATACACACTGAGGAAGACAACATGCTGATCAATATAATATAATATACACACTGAGGAAGACAACATGCTGATCAATATAATATAATATACACACTGAGGAAGACAACATACTGATCAATATAATATAATATACACACTGAGGAAGACAACATACTGATCAATATAATATAATATAATATACACACTGAGGAAGACAACATACTGATCAATATAATATAATATAATATACACACTGAGGAAGACAACATACTGATCAATATAATATAATATACACACTGAGGAAGACAACATACTGATCAATATAATATAATATACACACTGAGGAAGACAACATACTGATCAATATAATATAATATAATATACACACTGAGGAAGACAACATGCTGATCAATATAATATAATATACACACTGAGGAAGACAACATACTGATCAATATAATATAATATAATATACACACTGAGGAAGACAACATACTAATCAATATAATATACACACTGAGGAAGACAACATACTGATCAATATAATATAATATACACACTGAGGAAGACAACATACTGATCAATATAATATAATATAATATACACACTGAGGAAGACAACATACTAATCAATATAATACAACTGAGGAAGACAACATACTGATCAATATAATATAATATATAATAATCAATATAATATACACACTGAGGAAGACAACATACTGATCAATATAATATAATATACACACTGAGGAAGACAACATACAATATAATATAATATAATATAATATACACACTGAGGAAGACCACATACTGATCAATATAATATAATATAATATACACACTGAGGAAGACAACATGCTGATCAATATAATATAATATACACACTGAGGAAGACAACATACTGATCAATATAATATAATATACACACTGAGGAAGACAACATGCTGATCAATATAATATAATATACACACTGAGGAAGACAACATACTGATCAATATAATATACACACTGAGGAAGACAACATACTGATCAATATAATATAATATACACACTGAGGAAGACAACATGCTGATCAATATAATATACACACTGAGGAAGACAACATACTGATCAATATAATATACACACTGAGGAAGACAACATACTGATCAATATAATATAATATACACACTGAGGAAGACAACATACTGATCAATATAATATAATATACACACTGAGGAAGACAACATGCTGATCAATATAATATAATATACACACTGAGGAAGACAACATACTGATCAATATAATATAATATACACACTGAGGAAGACAACATACTGATCAATATAATATACACACTGAGGAAGACAACATACTGATCAATATAATATAATATACACACTGAGGAAGACAACATACTGATCAATATAATATAATATACACACTGAGGAAGACAACATACTGATCAATATAATATAATATAATATACACACTGAGGAAGACAACATACTGATCAATATAATATAATATAATATACACACTGAGGAAGACAACATACTGATCAATATAATATAATATAATATACACACTGAGGAAGACAACATACTGATCAATATAATATAATATACACACTGAGGAAGACAACATACTGATCAATATAATATAATATACACACTGAGGAAGACAACATACTGATCAATATAATATAATATACACACTGAGGAAGACAACATACTGATCAATATAATATAATATAATATACACACTGAGGAAGACAACATACTGATCAATATAATATAATATAATATACACACTGAGGAAGACAACATACTGATCAATATAATATAATATACACACTGAGGAAGACAACATACTGATCAATATAATATAATATAATATACACACTGAGGAAGACCACATACTGATCAATATAATATAATATAATATACACACTGAGGAAGACAACATACTGATCAATATAATATATATACACACTGAGGAAGACAACATGCTGATCAATATAATATAATATAATATACACACTGAGGAAGACCACATACTGATCAATATAATATAATATAATATACACACTGAGGAAGACAACATACTGATCAATATAATATAATATACACACTGAGGAAGACCACATACTGATCAATATAATATAATATAATATAATATACACACTGAGGAAGACAACATACTGATCAATATAATATAATATAATATACACACTGAGGAAGACAACATACTGATCAATATAATATAATATACACACTGAGGAAGACAACATACTGATCAATATAATATAATATACACACTGAGGAAGACAACATACTGATCAATATAATATAATATACACACTGAGGAAGACAACATACTGATCAATATAATATACACACTGAGGAAGACAACATACTGATCAATATAATATAATATACACACTGAGGAAGACAACATACTGATCAATATAATATACACACTGAGGAAGACAACATACTGATCAATATAATATAATATACACACTGAGGAAGACAACATACTGATCAATATAATATAATATACACACTGAGGAAGACAACATACTGATCAATATAATATACACACTGAGGAAGACAACATACTGATCAATATAATATAATATACACACTGAGGAAGACAACATACTGATCAATATAATATACACACTGAGGAAGACAACATACTGATCAATATAATATAATATACACACTGAGGAAGACAACATACTGATCAATATAATATAATATAATATACACACTGAGGAAGACAACATACTGATCAATATAATATAATATACACACTGAGGAAGACAACATACTGATCAATATAATATAATATACACACTGAGGAAGACAACATACTGATCAATATAATATAATATACACACTGAGGAAGACAACATACTGATCAATATAATATAATATACACACTGAGGAAGACAACATACTGATCAATATAATATAATATACACACTGAGGAAGACAACATACTGATCAATATAATATACACACTACAAATATGATCAATATAATATACACACTGAGGAAGACAACATACTGATCAATATAATATAATATACACACTGAGGAAGACAACATGCTGATCAATATAATATAATATACACCCTGAGGAAGACAACATACTGATCAATATAATATAATATACACACTGAGGAAGACAACATACTGATCAATATAATATAATATAATATACACACTGAGGAAGACAACATACTGATCAATATAATATAATATAATATAATATACACACTGAGGAAGACAACATGCTGATCAATATAATATAATATACACCCTGAGGAAGACAACATACTGATCAATATAATATAATATACACACTGAGGAAGACAACATACTGATCAATATAATATAATATAATATACACACTGAGGAAGACAACATACTGATCAATATAATATAATATAATATACACACTGAGGAAGACAACATACTGATCAATATAATATAATATAATATACACACTGAGGAAGACAACATGCTGATCAATATAATATAATATACACACTGAGGAAGACAACATACTGATCAATATAATATAATATACACACTGAGGAAGACAACATACTGATCAATATAATATAATATAATATACACACTGAGGAAGACAACATACTGATCAATATAATATAATATAATATACACACTGAGGAAGACAACATACTGATCAATATAATATAATATACACACTGAGGAAGACAACATACTAATCAATATAATATAATATACACACTGAGGAAGACAACATACTGATCAATATAATATAATATAATATACACACTGAGGAAGACAACATGCTGATCAATATAATATAATATACACACTGAGGAAGACAACATACTGATCAATATAATATAATATACACACTGAGGAAGACAACATACTAATCAATATAATATAATATACACACTGAGGAAGACAACATGCTGATCAATATAATATAATATACACACTGAGGAAGACAACATGCTGATCAATATAATATAATATAATATACACACTGAGGAAGACAACATGCTGATCAATATAATATAATATACACACTGAGGAAGACAACATACTGATCAATATAATATAATATACACACTGAGGAAGACAACATACTGATCAATATAATATAATATAATATACACACTGAGGAAGACAACATACTGATCAATATAATATAATATAATATACACACTGAGGAAGACAACATACTGATCAATATAATATAATATACACACTGAGGAAGACAACATACTGATCAATATAATATAATATAATATACACACTGAGGAAGACAACATACTAATCAATATAATATAATATACACACTGAGGAAGACAACATACTGATCAATATAATATAATATAATATACACACTGAGGAAGACAACATACTGATCAATATAATATAATATAATATACACACTGAGGAAGACAACATACTGATCAATATAATATAATATAATATACACACTGAGGAAGACAACATGCTGATCAATATAATATAATATACACCCTGAGGAAGACAACATACTGATCAATATAATATAATATACACACTGAGGAAGACAACATACTGATCAATATAATATAATATACACACTGAGGAAGACAACATACTGATCAATATAATATAATATACACACTGAGGAAGACAACATACTGATCAATATAATATAATATACACACTGAGGAAGACAACATACTGATCAATATAATATAATATAATATACACACTGAGGAAGACAACATACTGATCAATATAATATAATATAATATACACACTGAGGAAGACAACATACTGATCAATATAATATAATATACACACTGAGGAAGACAACATACTGATCAATATAATATAATATACACACTGAGGAAGACAACATACTGATCAATATAATATACACACTGAGGAAGACAACATACTGATCAATATAATATAATATAATATACACACTGAGGAAGACAACATGCTGATCAATATAATATAATCTACACACTGAGGAAGACAACATGCTGATCAATATAATATAATATACACACTGAGGAAGACAACATGCTGATCAATATAATATAATATACACACTGAGGAAGACAACATACTGATCAATATAATATACACACTGAGGAAGACAACATACTGATCAATATAATATAATATAATATACACACTGAGGAAGACAACATGCTGATCAATATAATATAATATACACACTGAGGAAGACAACATGCTGATCAATATAATATAATATAATATACACACTGAGGAAGACAACATACTGATCAATATAATATACACACTGAGGAAGACAACACACTGATCAATATAATATAATATACACACTGAGGAAGACAACATACTGATCAATATAATATAATATACACACTGAGGAAGACAACATACTGATCAATATAATATAATATACACACTGAGGAAGACAACATACTGATCAATATAATATAACATACTGATCAATATACTATAATATAATATACACACTGAGGAAGACAACATGCTGATCAATATAATATAATATAATCTACACACTGAGGAAGACAACATGCTGATCAATATAATATAATCTACACACTGAGGAAGACAACATGCTGATCAATATAATATAATATAATATACACACTGAGGAAGACAAGATGCTGATCAATATAATATAATATAATATACACAATGAGGAAGACAACATACTGATCAATATAATATAATATACACACTGAGGAAGACAACATGCTGATCAATATAATATAATATACACAATGAGGAAGACAACATACTGATCAATATAATATAATATACACACTGAGGAAGACAAGATGCTGATCAATATAATATAATATAATATACACAATGAGGAAGACCACATACTGATCAATATAATATAATATAATATACACACTGAGGAAGACAACATACTAATCAATATAATATAATATAATATACACACTGAGGAAGACAACATACTGATCAATATAATATAATATACACACTGAGGAAGACCACATACTGATCAATATAATATAATATAATATACACACTGAGGAAGACCACATACTGATCACAACTGTTTTGATTGTAAATATACAGCAGTATCTCTCATTCATTCATCCGTTCCAGTGTCCAGACGGTTCTGATGAGAAGAACTGTTATGACTGCCAGCCGGGGAACTTCCACTGTGACACCAACCTGTGTATCTTCGAGACGTGGCACTGTGATGGCCAGGAGGACTGTCTGGATGGTAGTGACGAGAGAGACTGTTTGGGAGCTGTACCCAGGAAGGTACAGTGAAACATCATCATTTCAACCACTCCACACATTTCTTGTTAACAAACTATAGTTTTGGCAGTTAGGACGTCTTCTTTGTTCACGACACAAGTCATTTTTCCAACAATTGTTTACAGATTATTTCACTTACTAGTAGTAGTGTGTTTATAATGTATTGTATTACTAGTAGTAGTATGTTTATAATGTATTGTATTACTAGTAGTAGTGTGTTTATAATGTATTGTATTACTAGTAGTAGTATGGTTTATAGTGTGTTTTATAATGTGTTTTATAATGTGTTTTATAATGTATTGTATTACTAGTAGTAGTATGGTTTATAGTGTGTTTTATAATGTATTGTATTACTAGTAGTAGTGTGTTTTATAATGTATTGTATTACTAGTAGTAGTGTGTTTTATACTGTATTGTATTACTAGTAGTAGTGTGTTTATAATGTATTGTATTACTAGTAGTAGTATGTTTATAATGTATTGTATTACTAGTAGTAGTGTGTTTATAATGTATTGTATTACTAGTAGTAGTATGGTTTGTAGTGTGTTTTATAATGTGTTTTATAATGTGTTTTATAATGTGTTTTATAATGTATTGTATTACTAGTAGTAGTATGGTTTATAGTGTGTTTTATAATGTATTGTATTACTAGTAGTAGTGTGTTTTAGAATGTATTGTATTACTAGTAGTAGTGTGTTTTATAATGTATTGTATTACTAGTAGTAGTATGGTTTATAATGTGTTTATAATGTATTGTATTACTAGTAGTAGTGTGTTTATAATGTATTGTATTACTAGTAGTAGTATGGTTTATAGTGTGTTTTATAATGTGTTTTATAATGTGTTTTATAATGTATTGTATTACTAGTAGTAGTATGGTTTATAGTGTGTTTTATAATGTATTGTATTACTAGTAGTAGTGTGTTTTATAATGTATTGTATTACTAGTAGTAGTGTGTTTTATAATGTATTGTATTACTAGTAGTAGTATGGTTTATAATGTGTTTATAATGTATTGTATTACTAGTAGTAGTATGTTTTATAATGTATTGTATTACTAGTAGTAGTGTGTTTTATAATGTATTGTATTACTAGTAGTAGTGTGTTTTATAATGTATTGTATTACTAGTAGTAGTATGGTTTATAATGTGTTTTATAATGTGTTTTATAATGTATTGTATTACTAGTAGTAGTGTGTTTATAATGTGTTTTATAATGTATTGTATTACTAGTAGTAGTGTGTTTATAATGTATTGTATTACCAGGAGTAGTGTGTTTTATAATGTGTTTTATAATGTATTGTATTACTAGTAGTAGTATGTTTTATAATGTATTGTATTACTAGTAGTAGTATGTTTTATAATGTATTGTATTACTAGTAGTAGTATGTTTTATAATGTGTTTTATAATGTATTGTATTACTAGTAGTAGTGTGTTTATAATGTGTTGTATTACTAGTAGTAGTATGTTTTATAATGTATTGTATTACTAGTTGTAGTGTGTTTTATAATGTATTGTATTACTAGTAGTAGTGTGTTTTATAATGTATTGTATTACTAGTAGTAGTATGTTTTATAATGTGTTTTATAATGTGTTTTATAATGTGTTTTATAATGTATTGTATTACTAGTAGTAGTATGCTTTATAATGTGTTTTATAATGTGTTTTATAATGTGTTTTATAATGTATTGTATTACTAGTAGTAGTATGTTTTATAATGTGTTTTATAATGTGTTTTATAATGTGTTTTATAATGTATTGTATTACTAGTAGTAGTGTGTTTATAATGTATTGTATTACTAGTAGTAGTGTGTTTTATAATGTATTGTATTACTAGTAGTAGTGTGTTTTATAATGTATTGTATTACTAGTAGTAGTATGTTTTATAATGTGTTTTATAATGTGTTTTATAATGTATTGTATTACTAGTAGTAGTGTGTTTATAATGTATTGTATTACTAGTAGTAGTGTGTTTATAATGTATTGTATTACTAGTAGTAGTGTGTTTTATAATGTATTGTATTACTAGTAGTAGTATGGTTTATAATGTATTGTATTACTAGTAGTAGTATGGTTTATAATGTGTTTTATAATGTGTTTTATAATGTATTGTATTACTAGTAGTAGTGTGTTTATAATGTATTGTATTACTAGTAGTAGTGTGTTTTATAATGTATTGTATTACTAGTAGTAGTATGTTTTATAATGTGTTTTATAATGTATTGTATTACTAGTAGTAGTGTGGTTTATAATGTATTGTATTACTAGTAGTAGTATGTTTATAATGTATTGTATTACTAGTAGTAGTATGTTTTATAATGTATTGTATTACTAGTAGTAGTATGTTTATAATGTATTGTATTACTAGTAGTAGTGTGTTTATAATGTATTGTATTACTACTAGTAGTATGTTTATAATGTATTGTATTACTAGTAGTAATATGTTTATAATGTATTGTATTACTAGTAGTAGTGTGTTTATAATGTATTGTATTACTACTAGTAGTATGTTTATAATGTATTGTATTACTAGTAGTAGTGTGTTTTATAATGTGTTTTATAATGTATTGTATTACTAGTAGTAGTATGTTTATAGTGTGTTTATAAGTAGTAGTGTGTTTTATAATGTGTTGTATTACTAGTAGTAGTGTGTTTTATAATGTGTTTTATAATGTATTGTATTACTACTAGTAGTATGTTTATAGTGTGTTTATAATGTATTGTATTACTAGTAGTAGTATGTTTATAATGTATTGTATTACTAGTAGTAGTATGTTTATAATGTGTTTTATAATGTATTGTATTACTAGTAGTAGTATGTTTATAATGTGTTGTATAATGTATTGTATTACTAGTAGTAGTATGTTTTATAATGTATTGTATTACTACTAGTAGTATGTTTATAATGTGTTGTATTACTAGTAGTAGTATGTTTTATAATGTATTGTATTACTACTAGTAGTATGTTTATAATGTGTTTTATAATGTATTGTATTACTAGTAGTAGTGTGTTTTATAATGTATTGTATTACTAGTAGTAGTATGTTTATAATGTGTTGTATTACTAGTAGTAGTGTGTTTTATAATGTGTTTTATAATGTATTGTATTACTAGTAGTAGTGTGTTTATAATGTGTTTTATAATGTATTGTATTACTAGTAGTAGTATGTTTTATAATGTATTGTATTACTAGTAGTAGTATGTTTTATAATGTGTTTTATAATGTATTGTATTACTAGTAGTAGTGTGTTTTATAATGTATTGTATTACTAGTAGTAGTATATTTATAGTGTATTGTATTACTAGTAGTAGTATGTTTTATAATGTGTTTTATAATGTATTGTATTACTAGTAGTAGTGTGTTTTATAATGTATTGTATTACTAGTAGTAGTATGTTTTATAATGTATTGTATTACTAGTAGTAGTGTGTTTATAATGTATTGTATTACTAGTAGTAGTGTGTTTATAATGTATTGTATTACTAGTAGTAGTGTGTTTATTATGTATTGTATTACTAGTAGTAGTGTGTTTATAATGTATTGTATTACTAGTAGTAGTATATTTATAGTGTATTGTATTACTAGTAGTAGTATGTTTTATAATGTGTTTTATAATGTATTGTATTACTAGTAGTAGTGTGTTTTATAATGTATTGTATTACTAGTAGTAGTATGTTTTATAATGTATTGTATTACTAGTAGTAGTGTGTTTATAATGTATTGTATTACTAGTAGTAGTGTGTTTATAATGTATTGTATTACTAGTAGTAGTATGTTTTCTAATGTATTGTATTACTAGTAGTAGTGTGTTTTATAATGTATTGTATTACTAGTAGTAGTGTGTTTATAATGTATTGTATTACTAGTAGTAGTATATTTATAGTGTATTGTATTACTAGTAGTAGTATGTTTTATAATGTGTTTTATAATGTATTGTATTACTAGTAGTAGTGTGTTTTATAATGTATTGTATTACTAGTAGTAGTATATTTATAGTGTATTGTATTACTAGTAGTAGTATGTTTTATAATGTGTTTTATAATGTATTGTATTACTAGTAGTAGTATGTTTATACTGTATTGTATTACTAGTAGTAGTATGTTTATACTGTATTGTATTACTAGTAGTAGTATGTTTTATAATGTGTTTTATAATGTATTGTATTACTAGTAGTAGTGTGTTTTATAATGTATTGTATTACTAGTAGTAGTATGTTTTATAATGTATTGTATTACTAGTAGTAGTGTGTTTATAATGTATTGTATTACTAGTAGTAGTGTGTTTATAATGTATTGTATTACTAGTAGTAGTATGTTTTATAATGTGTTTTATAATGTATTGTATTACTAGTAGTAGTGTGTTTTATAATGTATTGTATTACATTTACATTACATTTAAGTCATTTAGCAGACGCTCTTATCCAGAGCGACTTACAAATTGGTGCATTCACCTTATGACATCCAGTGGGACAGTCACTTAACAATAGTGCATCTAAAACTTAGGGGGGGTGGGGTGAGAGGGATTACTTAACCTATCCTAGGTATTCCTTAAAGAGGTGGGGTTTCAGGTGTCTCCGGAAGGTGGTGATTGACTCCGCTGTCCTGGCGTCGTGAGGGAGTTTGTTCCACCATTGGGGGGCCAGGGCAGCGAACAGTTTTGACTGGGCTGAGCGGGAGCTGTACTTCCTCAGTGGTAGGGAGGCGAGCAGGCCAGAGGTGGATGAGTAGTAGTATATTTATAGTGTATTGTATTACTAGTAGTAGTATGTTTTATAATGTATTGTATTACTAGTAGTAGTGTGTTTATAATGTGTTGTATAATGTATTTTATTACTAGTAGTAGTATGGTTTATAATGTATTATATTACTAGTAGTAGTATGTTTTATAATGTATTGTATTACTAGTAGTAGTGTGTTTATAATGTGTTTTATACTGTATTGTATTACTAGTAGTAGTGTGTTTATAATGTATTGTATTACTAGTAGTAGTATGTTTTATAATGTATTGTATTACTAGTAGTAGTATGTTGTATAATGTATTGTATTACTAGTAGTAGTGTGTTTTATAATGTATTGTATTACTAGTAGTAGTGTGTTTTATAATGTATTGTATTACTAGTAGTAGTGTGTTTATAATGTATTGTATTACTAGTAGTAGTGTGTTTATAATGTATTGTATTACTAGTAGTAGTGTGTTTTATACTGTATTGTATTACTAGTAGTAGTGTGTTTATAATGTATTGTCTTACTAGTAGTAGTATGTTTTATAATGTATTGTATTACTAGTAGTAGTGTGTTTATAATGTATTGTATTACTAGTAGTAGTGTGTTTTATAATGTGTTTTATAATGTATTGTATTGCTAGTAGTAGTATGTTTTATAATGTGTTTTATAATGTATTGTATTACTAGTAGTAGTATGTTTTATAATGTGTTTTATAATGTATTGTATTACTAGTAGTAGTGTGTTTTATAATGTATTGTATTACTAGTAGTAGTGTGTTTATAATGTGTTGTATTACTAGTAGTAGTGTGTTTTATAATGTATTGTATTACTAGTAGTAGTGTGTTTTATAATGTATTGTATTACTAGTAGTAGTGTGTTTTATAATGTATTGTATTACTAGTAGTAGTGTGTTTTATAATGTGTTTTATAATGTATTGTATTACTAGTAGTAGTGTGTTTATAATGTATTGTATTACTAGTAGTAGTGTGTTTTATAATGTATTGTATTACTAGTAGTAGTGTGTTTATAATGTGTTGTATTACTAGTAGTAGTGTGTTTATAATGTATTGTATTACTAGTAGTAGTGTGTTTATAATGTGTTGTATTACTAGTAGTAGTGTGTTTTATAATGTGTTTTATAATGTATTGTATTACTAGTAGTAGTATGTTTTATAATGTATTGTATTACTAGTAGTAGTGTGTTTTATAATGTATTGTATTACTAGTAGTAGTGTGTTTTATAATGTATTGTATTACTAGCAGTAGTGTGTTTTATAATGTGTTTTATAATGTATTGTATTACTAGTAGTAGTATGTTTTATAATGTATTGTATTACTAGTAGTAGTGTGTTTATAATGTGTTTTATTACTAGTAGTAGTATGTTTTATAATGTGTTTTATTACTAGTAGTAGTGTGTTTTATAATGTATTGTATTACTAGCAGTAGTGTGTTTTATAATGTGTTTTATAATGTATTGTATTACTAGTAGTAGTGTGTTTTATAATGTATTGTATTACTAGTAGTAGTATGTTTTATAATGTGTTTTATAATGTATTGTATTACTAGTAGTAGTGTGGTTTATAATGTGTTTTATAATGTATTGTATTACTAGTAGTAGTGTGTTTTATAATGTATTGTATTACTAGTAGTAGTATGTTTTATAATGTGTTGTATTACTAGTAGTAGTGTGTTTTATAATGTATTGTATTACTAGTAGTAGTATGTTTTATAATGTATTGTATTACTAGTAGTAGTGTGTTTTATAATGTGTTTTATAATGTATTGTATTACTAGTAGTAGTGTGTTTATAATAATAATAATAATAATAATATATGCCATTTCGCAGACGCTTTTATCCAAAGCGACTTACAGTCATGTGTGCATACATTCTACGTATGGGTGGTCCCGGGGATCGAACCCACTACCCTGGCGTTACAAGCGCCATGCTCTACCAACTGAGCTACACAGGACCACATGTGTTTTATAATGTATTGTATTACTAGTAGTAGTGTGTTTATAATGTATTGTATTACTAGTAGTAGTGTGTTTATAATGTGTTGTATTACTAGTAGTAGTATGTTTTATAATGTGTTTTATAATGTATTGTATTACTAGTAGTAGTGTGTTTATAATGTGTTGTATTACTAGTAGTAGTGTGTTTATAATGTGTTGTATTACTAGTAGTAGTGTGTTTTATAATGTGTTTTATAATGTATTGTATTACTAGTAGTAGTATGTTTATAATGTATTGTATTACTAGTAGTAGTATGTTTATAATGTATTGTATTACTAGTAGTAGTGTGTTTTATAATGTGTTTTATAATGTATTGTATTACTAGTAGTAGTATGTTTTATAATGTGTTTTATAATGTATTGTATAACTAGTAGTAGTGTGTTTTATCATGTGTTTTATAATGTATTGTATTACTAGTAGTAGTGTGTTTTATAATGTGTTTTATTACTAGTAGTAGTGTGTTTTATAATGTGTTTTATAATGTGTTTTATTACTAGTAGTAGTGTGTTTATAATGTGTTGTATTACTAGTAGTAGTGTGTTTTATAATGTGTTTTATAATGTGTTGTATTACTAGTAGTAGTGTGTTTTATAATGTGTTTTATAATGTATTGTATTACTAGTAGTAGTGTGTTTATAATGTATTGTATTACTAGTAGTAGTGTGTTTATAATGTGTTGTATTACTAGTAGTAGTATGTTTATAATGTATTGTATTACTAGTAGTAGTATGTTTTATAATGTGTTTTATAATGTGTTGTATTACTAGTAGTAGTGTGTTTTATAATGTGTTTTATAATGTATTGTAATACTAGTAGTAGTGTGTTTTATAATGTGTTTTATTACTAGTAGTAGTGTGTTTTATAATGTATTGTATTACTAGTAGTAGTGTGTTTTATAGTGTGTTTTATAATGTATTGTATTACTAGTAGTAGTGTGTTTTATAATGTGTTTTATAATGTATTGTAATACTAGTAGTAGTGTGTTTTATAATGTGTTTTATTACTAGTAGTAGTATGTTTTATAATGTGTTTTATAATGTATTGTATTACTAGTAGTAGTGTGTTTTATAATGTGTTTTATAATGTATTGTATTACTAGTAGTAGTGTGTTTTATAATGTGTTTTATAATGTATTGTATTACTAGTAGTAGTATGTTTTATAATGTGTTTTATTACTAGTAGTAGTGTGTTTATAATGTGTTGTATTACTAGTAGTAGTGTGTTTTATAATGTGTTTTATAATGTGTTGTATTACTAGTAGTAGTATGTTTTATAATGTGTTTTATAATGTGTTTTATTACTAGTAGTAGTGTGTTTATAATGTGTTGTATTACTAGTAGTAGTGTGTTTTATAATGTGTTTTATAATGTGTTTTATTACTAGTAGTAGTATGTTTTATAATGTATTGTATTACTAGTAGTAGTGTGTTTATAATGTGTTGTATTACTAGTAGTAGTGTGTTTTATAATGTGTTTTATAATGTGTTGTATTACTAGTAGTAGTATGTTTTATAATGTGTTTTATACTGTATTGTATTACTAGTAGTAGTGTGTTTTAGAATGTATTGTATTACTAGTAGTAGTGTGTTTATAATGTATTGTATTACTAGTAGTAGTATGTTTTATAATGTGTTTTATACTGTATTGTATTACTAGTAGTAGTATGTTTTATAATGTATTGTATTACTAGTAGTAGTGTGTTTATAATGTATTGTATTACTAGTAGTAGTGTGTTTATAATGTATTGTATTACTAGTAGTAGTGTGTTTTATAATGTGTTTTATAATGTATTGTATTACTAGTAGTAGTGTGTTTATAATGTGTTTTATTACTAGTAGTAGTATGTTTATAATGTGTTTTATAATGTATTGTATTACTAGTAGTAGTGTGTTTTATAATGTGTTTTATAATGTATTGTATTACTAGTAGTAGTGTGTTTATAATGTGTTTTATTACTAGTAGTAGTATGTTTATAATGTGTTTTATAATGTATTGTATTACTAGTAGTAGTGTGTTTATAATGTATTGTATTACTAGTAGTAGTGTGTTTTATAATGTGTTTTATAATGTATTGTATTACTAGTAGTAGTGTGTTTATAATGTGTTTTATTACTAGTAGTAGTATGTTTATAATGTGTTTTATAATGTATTGTATTACTAGTAGTAGTGTGTTTTATAATGTGTTTTATTACTAGTAGTAGTATGTTTATAATGTATTGTATTACTAGTAGTAGTATGTTTTATAATGTGTTTTATAATGTATTGTATTACTAGTAGTAGTGTGTTTTATAATGTGTTTTATAATGTATTGTATTACTAGTAGTAGTATGTTTTATAATGTATTGTATTACTAGTAGTAGTGTGTTTTATCATGTGTTTTATAATGTATTGTATTACTAGTAGTAGTATGTTTTATAATGTATTGTATTACTAGTAGTAGTGTGTTTTATCATGTGTTTTATAATGTATTGTAATACTAGTAGTAGTGTGTTTTATAATGTATTGTATTACTAGTAGTAGTGTGTTTATAATGTGTTTTATAATGTATTGTATTACTAGTAGTAGTGTGTTTTATAATGTGTTTTATAATGTATTGTATTACTAGTAGTAGTGTGTTTATAATGTGTTTTATAATGTATTGTATTACTAGTAGTAGTGTGTTTTATAATGTGTTTTATTACTAGTAGTAGTGTGTTTTATAATGTATTGTATTACTAGTAGTAGTGTGTTTATAATGTATTGTATTACTAGTAGTAGTGTGTTTATAATGTATTGTATTACTAGTAGTAGTGTGTTTTATAATGTGTTTTATAATGTATTGTATTACTAGTAGTAGTGTGTTTATAATGTGTTTTATTACTAGTAGTAGTATGTTTATAATGTGTTTTATAATGTATTGTATTACTAGTAGTAGTGTGTTTTATAATGTGTTTTATAATGTATTGTATTACTAGTAGTAGTGTGTTTATAATGTGTTTTATTACTAGTAGTAGTATGTTTATAATGTGTTTTATAATGTATTGTATTACTAGTAGTAGTGTGTTTATAATGTATTGTATTACTAGTAGTAGTGTGTTTTATAATGTGTTTTATAATGTATTGTATTACTAGTAGTAGTGTGTTTATAATGTGTTTTATTACTAGTAGTAGTATGTTTATAATGTGTTTTATAATGTATTGTATTACTAGTAGTAGTGTGTTTTATAATGTGTTTTATTACTAGTAGTAGTATGTTTATAATGTATTGTATTACTAGTAGTAGTATGTTTTATAATGTGTTTTATAATGTATTGTATTACTAGTAGTAGTGTGTTTTATAATGTGTTTTATAATGTATTGTATTACTAGTAGTAGTATGTTTTATAATGTATTGTATTACTAGTAGTAGTGTGTTTTATCATGTGTTTTATAATGTATTGTATTACTAGTAGTAGTGTGTTTTATAATGTGTTTTATAATGTATTGTATTACTAGTAGTAGTATGTTTTATAATGTATTGTATTACTAGTAGTAGTGTGTTTTATCATGTGTTTTATAATGTATTGTATTACTAGTAGTAGTATGTTTTATAATGTATTGTATTACTAGTAGTAGTGTGTTTTATCATGTGTTTTATAATGTATTGTAATACTAGTAGTAGTGTGTTTTATAATGTATTGTATTACTAGTAGTAGTGTGTTTATAATGTGTTTTATAATGTATTGTATTACTAGTAGTAGTGTGTTTTATAATGTGTTTTATAATGTATTGTATTACTAGTAGTAGTGTGTTTATAATGTGTTTTATAATGTATTGTATTACTAGTAGTAGTGTGTTTTATAATGTGTTTTATTACTAGTAGTAGTGTGTTTTATAATGTATTGTATTACTAGTAGTAGTGTGTTTTATAATGTGTTTATAATGTATTGTATTACTAGTAGTAGTATGTTTTATAATGTATTGTATTACTAGTAGTAGTGTGTTTTATAATGTGTTTATAATGTATTGTATTACTAGTAGTAGTGTGTTTTATAATGTGTTTTATAATGTATTGTATTACTAGTAGTAGTGTGTTTTATAATGTATTGTATTACTAGTAGTAGTATGTTTTATAATGTATTGTATTACTAGTAGTAGTGTGTTTTATAATGTATTATATTACTAGTAGTAGTATGTTTTATAATGTGTTTTATTATGTATTGTATTACTAGTAGTAGTGTGTTTTATAATGTGTTTTATAATGTATTGTATTACTAGTAGTAGTGTGTTTATAATGTATTGTATTACTAGTAGTAGTGTGTTTTATAATGTATTGTAATACTAGTAGTAGTGTGTTTTATAATGTGTTTTATTACTGTCTGTATTGTTTCAAGGTGATCACTGCTGCCCTGATTGGTTCTCTGGTCTGTGGCCTCCTCCTTGTCATCGCTCTGGGCTGTGCCTTCAAACTCTACTCCCTCCGGACAAGAGAGTACAGGTAGGAGTATTTCATCTACCTCTGGTTCTCTGGTTCTCTCTCTATCTCTCTATCTCTCTATCTCTCTATCTCTCTATCTCTCTATCTCTCTCTCTCTATATCTCTCTATCTCTCTCTATCTCTCTCTATCTCTCTCTATCTCTCTATCTCTCTCTATCTCTCTATCTCTCTCTATCTCTCTCTATTCTCTCTCTCTGATGGCTCTCTCACCTCTCACTCCTATTTATTCTCTGATGGCCCCACCAACACTCCTATTTATTCTCTAATGGCCCCACCAACTCTCTCCTATTTATTCCTAATCCCTCCAACTCTCTCTCTCTTCTTCTAATGGCCCCTCTCTCTCTCCTCTTTCTTCTCCTTCCCTCCCTTTGATTGGAATTTGAGTTTATCACACTCCCCCTTGTTTGTAATGGCCCGGTTCCCAGTCACTAATTATTCATCACTGAGAGAGAGAGAGAGAGAGAGAGAAAGAGAGAGAGAGAGAGAGAGAGAGAGAGAGAGAGAGAGAGAGAGAGAGAGAGAGAGAGAGAGGCTCAGTTAGCGGTATGCTACTCTGCTGGTGGTATGCTTGCTGGTGCCCTACTAATCCAGACGCCATGTAAGTCCTTCAACTCCTCTCAGCTCTGTGTGTGTATTGATCTGGCTTGGCCTGGTCCCGCAGTGTAGAACCCAGAGAGAGAGAGAGAGAGAGAGAGAGAGAGAGAGAGAGAGAGAGAGAGAGAGAGAGAGAGAGAGAGAGAGGTGTGGTGTATAATTAGAAGTAGGAATTAGTAGCTGGTTAATTGTATCTGCCTGGCTCTGCACAGTCTGACCTGTCATGACTCACTATATTGATCTACTGATGGGTGAGATACAGAGAGAGGGAGAGAGATAGAGAGAGTTTGCGAGGAGAACAAATACAAATTCCATCTAGACACCGTTGCCCTAGAGCACACAAAAACTATACATACCTTGGCCTAAACATCAGCGCCACAGGTAACCAACACTCCTATTTATTCCTGATAGCCCCACCAACACTCCTATGTATTCCTGATGGCCCCACCAACACTCCTATTTATTCCTGATAGCCCCACCAACACTCCTATTTATTCCTGATAGCCCCACCAACACTCCTATTTATTCCTGATGGCCCCACCAACACTCCTATTTATTCCTGATGGCCCCACCAACACTCCTATTTATTCCTAATGGCCCCACCAACACTCCTATTTATTCCTAATGGCCCCACCAACACTCCTATTTATTCCTAATGGCCCCACCAACACTCCTATTTATTCCTAATGGCCCCACCAACACTCCTATTTATTCCTGATAGCCCCACCAACACTCCTATTTATTCCTGATGGCCCCACCAACACTCCTATTTATTCCTGATGGCCCCACCAACACTCCTATTTATTCCTAATGGCCCCACCAACACTCCTATTTATTCCTAATGGCCCCACCAACACTCCTATTTATTCCTAATGGCCCCACCAACACTCCTATTTATTCCTGATAGCCCCACCAACACTCCTATTTATTCCTAATGGCCCCACCAACACTCCTATGTATTCCTAATGGCCCCACCAACACTCCTATTTATTCCTGATGGCCCCACCAACACTCCTATTTATTCCTAATGGCCCCACCAACACTCCTATTTATTCCTAATGGCCCCACCAACACTCCTATTTATTCCTGATAGCCCCACCAACACTCCTATTTATTCCTGATAGCCCCACCAACACTCCTATGTATTCCTAATGGCCCCACCAACACTCCTATTTATTCCTGATGGCCCCACCAACACTCCTATGTATTCCTAATGGCCCCACCAACACTCCTATTTATTCCTAATGGCCCCACCAACACTCCTATTTATTCCTAATGGCCCCACCAACACTCCTATTTATTCCTGATGGCCCCACCAACACTCCTATTTATTCCTAATGGCCCCACCAACACTCCTATTTATTCCTGATGGCCCCACCAACACTCCTATGTATTCCTGATGGCCCCACCAACACTCCTATTTATTCCTAATGGCCCCACCAACACTCCTATTTATTCCTGATAGCCCCACCAACACTCCTATGTATTACTAATGCCCCCACCAACACTCCTATGTATTCCTAATGGCCCCACCAACACTCCTATGTATTACTAATGCCCCCACCAACACTCCTATGTATTCCTAATGGCCCCACCAACACTCCTATTTATTCCTGATAGCCCCACCAACACTCCTATTTATTCCTGATGGCCCCACCAACACTCCTATTTATTCCTAATGGCCCCACCAACACTCCTATTTATTCCTGATGGCCCCACCAACACTCCTATGTATTCCTGATAGCCCCACCAACACTCCTATGTATTCCTGATGGCCCCACCAACACTCCTATTTATTCCTGATGGCCCCACCAACACTCCTATTTATTCCTGATGGCCCCACCAACACTCCTATGTATTCCTGATGGCCCCACCAACACTGATGGCCCCACCAACACTCCTATTATTCCTGATGGCCCCACCAACACTCCTATTTATTCCTGATGGCCCCACCAACACTCCTATGTATTCCTGATGGCCCCACCAACACTCCTATGTATTCCTGATGGCCCCACCAACACTCCTATTTATTCCTGATGGCCCCACCAACACTCCTATGTATTCCTAAT